>NC_088398.1:74302584-74332584 GCF_034236695.1 Oncorhynchus nerka | reverse complement strand
AACAGGTTTGACCGTAACAGGGTTGACCGTAACAGGGTTAACCGTAACAGGTTTGACCGTAACAGGGTTGACCGTAACAGGGTTGACCGTAACAGGGTTGACCGTAACAGGGTTGACCATAACAGGGTTGACCTTAACAGGGTTGACCGTAACAGGTTTGACCGTAACAGGGTTGACCGTGAGGTTTGACCGTAACAGGTTTGACCGTAACAGGGTTGACCGTAACAGGGTTGACCTTAACAGGGTTGCCCGTAACAGGGTTGACCGTAACAGGGTTGAGGTTGACCGTAACAGGGTTGACCGTAACAGGGTTGACCGTAACAGGGTTGACCGTAACAGGTTTGACCGTAACAGGTTTGACCGTAACAGGGTTGACCGTAACAGGGTTGACCGTAACAGGGTTGACGGTAACAGGGTTGACCGTAACAGGTTTGACTGTAACAGGGTTGACCGTAACAGGGTTAATCGTAACAGGGTTAACCGTAACAGGTTTGACCGTAACAGGTTTGACGGTAACAGGGTTGACGGTAACAGGGTTGACGGTAACAGGGTTGACGGTAACAGGTTTGACGGTAACAGGGTTGACGGTAACAGGGTTGACGGTAACAGGGTTGACCGTAACAGGTTTGACTGTAACAGGGTTGACCGTAACAGGGTTAATCGTAACAGGGTTAACCGTAACAGGTTTGACCGTAACAGGTTTGACGGTAACAGGGTTGACGGTAACAGGTTTGACGGTAACAGGTTTGACGGTAACAGGGTTGACGGTAACAGGGTTGTGACCGTAACAGGGTTGTGACGGTAACAGGGTTGACGGTAACAGGGTTGACGGTAACAGGGTTGACCGTAACAGGGTTGACCGTAACATGGTTGACGTGTTCTGGTCTAATGGATCACACTGTCATTTGACTAGTAGATGTTCAATGTGTCTTCTGATAAAAGAAGGGATGGTATCACCGTCTGAAACGTGAGTTTAGTTCACGGGGTTAAAATGAATCACTAATCACATGAAATAAATACTTCAGAAATTACTTTGACAAAGCAACAAAATAACTCGGTCTTTACATTGATGGGGAAAACTTTGAGAAATGTTAAGTTGGTTCAGATCTTCCTGGAAGTCAAAGGGTGCACAGGATACTGCATTCTGACATGTCGGGGTTAAGATGGTTCAGATCTTCCTGGATACTGCATTCATTCTGACATGTCGGGGTTAAGATGGTTCAGATCTTCCTGGAGGTCAAAGGGTGCACAGGATACTGCATTCTGACATGTCGGGGTTAAGATGGTTCAGATCTTCCTGGAGGTCAAATTCTGGGTTAAGATGGTTCAGATCTTCCTGGAGGTCAAAGGGTGCATACTGCATTCTGACATGTCGGGGTTAAGATGGTTCAGATCTTCCTGGAGGTCAAAGGGTGCACAGGATACTGCATTCTGACATGTCGGGGTTAAGATGGTTCAGATCTTCCTGGAGGTCAAAGGGTGCACAGGATACTGCATTCTGACATGTCGGGGTTAAGATGGTTCAGATCTTCCTGGAGGTCAAAGGGTGCACAGGATACTGCATTCTGACATGTCGGGGTTAAGATGGTTCAGATCTTCCTGGAGGTCAAAGGGTGCACAGGATACTGCATTCTGACATGTCGGGGTTAAGATGGTTCAGATCTTCCTGGAGGTCAAAGGGTGCACAGGATACTGCATTCTGACATGTCGGGGTTAAGATGGTTCAGATCTTCCTGGGGGTCAAAGGGTCAGGATACTGCATTCTGACATGTCGCAGATCTTCCTGGAGGTCAAAGGGTGCACTACTGCATTCTGACATGTCGGGGTTAAGATGGTTCAGATCTTCCTGGAGGTCAAAGGGTGCACAGGATACTGCATTCTGACATGTCGTTAAGATGGTTCAGATCTTCCTGGAGGTCAAAGGGTAAGATGGTTCAGATCTTCCTGGAGGTCAAAGGGTGCACAGGATACTGCATTCTGACATGTCGGGGTTAAGATGGTTCAGATCTTCCTGGAGGTCAAAGGGTGCACAGGATACTGCATTCTGACATGTCGGGGTTAAGATGGTTCAGATCTTCCTGGGGGTCAAAGGGTGCACAGAATACTGCATTCTGACACTTCAGCAAGTCTTTATTTATTGAAATCTGATTTATTGAAATCTGACATCCAGCCAACTTGAATCAACTGTAGGAAGCACTGGAGTCAACATGGGCCAGCATTGTGGGCGGTGGGTAGCCTGGTGTGTAGGAACGTTGGGCCAGTAACCGAAAGGTGGCTGGATCGAATCCCCTGAGCAACGCAGTTAACCCACTGTTCTCCCGTGCACCAATGACGTGGATGAAGGCAGCCTCCCACACCCCTCTAAAGGAAGGGAAGGGTTAAATGTGGAAGACGTACCCCTCTTTCCCTGCGGAATGCTTTTGACGCCTTGTAGAGTCCATGCCCTGATGAAGTGAGGCTGTTCTGAGGACAAAAGGAGGTGCAACTCAATATTAGGAAGGTGTTCCTAATCTTTGGTGTACCGTAAAACTTCTATTAAATGCAGTCTCAAATAGCCACCTGACACTTTTACAGGTTTTTATAATAGCTTTGGTACTATTTCAACAAGTATGTGGTACATTTTCACAACTCCAAACTGGTCCCACTTGTAATGCAGCCAGTCTTTCATTCCAAACCTGTCATTGTGCATTAATTTGGATTGTTAACATCTCTCACCACACAACCAGGGAGAGTTGTACCATCCCAGATCAGTCACCAGGGAGGGTTGTACCAGCCCAGATCACAGTCACCAGGGAGGGTTGTACCAGCCCAGATCACAGTCACCAGGGAGGGTTGTACCAGCCCAGATCACAGTCACCAGGGAGGGTTGTACCAGCCCAGATCACAGTCACCAGGGAGGGTTGTACCAGCCCAGATCACAGTCACCAGGGAGGGTTGTACCAGCCCAGATCACAGTCACCAGGGAGGGTTGTACCAGCCCAGATCACAGTCACCAGGGAGGGTTGTACCAGCCCAGATCACAGTCACCAGGGAGGGTTGTACCAGCCCAGATCACAGTCACCAGGGAGGGTTGTACCAGCCCAGATCACAGTCACCAGGGAGGGTTGTACCAGCCCAGATCACATTCACCAGGGAGGGGTGTACCAGCCCAGATCATAGTCACCAGGGAGGGTTGTACCAGCCCAGATCACAGTCACCAGGGAGGGTTGTACCAGCCCAGATCACAGTCACCAGGGAGGGTTGTACCAGCCCAGATCACATTCACCAGGGAGGGGTGTACCAGCCCAGATCATAGTCACCAGGGAGGGTTGTACCAGCCCAGATCATAGTCACCAGGGAGGGGTGTACCAGCCCAGATCACAGTAACCAGGGAGGGGTGTACCAGCCCAGATCACAGTCACCAGGGAGGGTTGTACCAGCCCAGATCACAGTCACCAGGGAGGGTTGTACCAGCCCAGATCACAGTCACCAGGGAGGGTTGTACCAGCCCAGATCACAGTCACCAGGGAGGGTTGTACCAGCCCAGATCAGTCACCAGGGAGGGTTGTACCAGCCCAGATCACAGTCACCAGGGAGGGTTGTACCAGCCCAGATCACAGTCACCAGGGAGGGTTGTACCAGCCCAGATCACAGTCACCAGGGAGGGGTGTACCAGCCCAGATCACAGTCACCAGGGAGGGTTGTACCAGCCCAGATCACAGTCACCAGGGAGGGTTGTACCAGCCCAGATCACAGTCACCAGGGAGGGTTGTACCAGCCCAGATCACAGTCACCAGGGAGGGTTGTACCAGCCCAGATCACAGTCACCAGGGAGGGTTGTACCAGCCCAGATCACAGTCACCAGGGAGGGTTGTACCAGCCCAGATCACAGTCACCAGGGAGGGTTGTACCAGCCCAGATCACAGTCACCAGGGAGGGTTGTACCAGCCCAGATCACAGTCACCAGGGAGGGTTGTACCAGCCCAGATCACAGTCACCAGGGAGGGTTGTACCAGCCCAGATCATAGTCACCAGGGAGGGTTGTACCAGCCCAGATCATAGTCACCAGGGAGGGTTGTACCAGCCCAGATCACAGTCACCAGGGAGGGTTGTACCAGCCCAGATCACAGTCACCAGGGAGGGGTGTACCAGCCCAGATCACAGTCACCAGGGAGGGTTGTACCAGCCCAGATCACAGTCACCAGGGAGGGGTGTACCAGCCCAGATCACATTCATTTGGACATCTCTCACCACACAAACATTTATTCAAAATATATACTTTTATTGTTAAATGTAATGAGAAAATTGGTTTAATCACCAAAACACAACATAATTATATATTTTAGTTGTTTTAAACTACCAGTTAATCCAATAGCAAACAATGCATTTATCACCTTTCGAAGGGCCCTTAACGTGCTGTAGGTAATATGCTACAGTGTTGTAGATTACACCGTTTTCACATTAGGCAATACACTTATATTACCCGGTTCCAAATGAACACCGGTTCCATATGAACACCGGTTCCAAATGAACACCGGTTCCATATGAACACCGGTTCCAAATGAACACCGGTTCCATATGAACACCGGTTCCAAATGAACACCGGTTCCAAATGAATACCGGTTCCATATGAACACCGGTTCCAAATGAACACCCGTTCCAAATGAACACCCGTTCCATATGAACACCGGTTCCATATGAACACCGGTTCCATATGAACACCGGTTCCAAATGAACACCGGTTCCATATGAACACCGGTTCCATATGAACACCGGTTCCAAATGAACACCGGTTCCAAATGAACACCCGTTCCATATGAACACCGGTTCCATATGAACACCGGTTCCAAATGAACACCGGTTCCATATGAACACCGGTTCCAAATGAACACCGGTTCCAAATGAACACCGGTTCCATATGAACACCCGTTCCAAATGAACACCCGTTCCAAATGAACACCGGTTCCATATGAACACCCGTTCCAAATGAACACCGGTTCCAAATGAACACCGGTTCCATATGAACACCGGTTCCAAATGAACACCGGTTCCAAATGAATTGTTTACAAGGTTTATTGTTTGATTTATTTTTTACATTATATATTTTACATTATATAATTCAGTAAAATTATGGCAATCATGTGTTTTTATCGTAAGAAACTGCCAGCCGTTGGCTTCTAACAGCTGAGAACTGCTAGCTAACTGGCAAGCACAAAAACAGTCAACAACTTTGGGAGTACAGAGCCCTAGAAATCGTCAGATTGCCCTCTATTGGCGAAATTGAGAACTGACAAATACACAGTCAAAGAGGAGAATAATTATTCTGTCGTGGAAAATGTAGTATTTTTAATAGTGGCGTACTACGATGAAATAAACGTGACACAGTGTTTAAATGATAACACATTAGTGCAGGAAATGAAAAAAGTGATTCAAATGTAGGCCGTCATTGTAAATGAGAATTTGCTCTTGACTGACTTGACTAGTTAAATAAATGTTAATGCTGGAAGTAAACAATTAACTATGCAAATGAGCAAACGCTGTGTGCATTAAGGAAATAGAATCCTGGCTCAAATAGAAGCCTCTCTAATAAGTGCCTGTTGTGTTCAGCGAATTAAGCAAATAAGGCTATTAATAACGTTTTCACAGTATACTGTAAATTAATCAGGTATTTGTCATTCCAGAACAAGGAATTACATAATTATAACGTACTAATTTACTCAAGTATAAATGTTAAATCTTTGTTTTTAAATTCACCTATGGGGAAACACAAGTCAGCTGTTATGAGGTTTACTGTGGTTTCTGTTAACTTTGAACTTTATTTGTTTTATTCGTTATACAAATGAATTATATACATATGATACAGATTTAGTTGTAATTAAACATATGTATTTAGCTGTTCAGAATGAGTATAGTTTAAGAAAACATATTAAGTCTAACATCAAGACTGTAAAATAATTTAACACAACCTCTTCAAACCCCTCTTCTCCATAAATATGACTCATCCTCATCCAAGATAATTGTGTAGTCTAGAGCGATTTTTTAGGTTAGCTAGCCAGCTATTGTCGTTCTCCTAACGCAACGTAACGTAACCAACACTGCTAGCTAGCCAGCCAGCCCCCGAATAGCAGCATTGTAGAAACTTCACACTCAACGGAACGACTTGATTAGGGTAGTGTCAACAACACAGCTAGCCTACCTCAGCAGTACTGTATCATTTTAATCATTTTAGTCAATTAGATTCTTGCTACGTAAGCTTAACTTTCTGAACATTCGAGACGTGTAGTCCACTTGTCATTCCAATCTCCTCTGCATTAGCGTAGCCTCTTCTCTAGCCTGTCAACTATGTGTCTGTCTATCCCTGTTCTCTCCTCTCTGCACAGACCATACAAACGCTCCACACCGCATGGCCGCGGCCACCCTAATCTGGTGGTCCCAGCGCGCACGACCCACGTGGAGTTCCAGGTCTCCGGTAGCCTCTGGAACTGCCGATCTGCGGCCAACAAGGCAGAGTTCATCTCAGCCTATGCCTCCCTCCAGTCCCTCGACTTCTTGGCACTGACGGAAACATGGATCACCACAGACAACACCGCTACTCCTACTGCTCTCTCTTCGTCCGCCCACGCTTCTGGTCAGCGGGGTGGTGGCACCGGGATCCTCATCTCTCCCAAGTGGTCATTCTCTCTTTCTCCCCTTACCCATCTGTCTATCGCCTCCTTTGAATTCCATGCTGTCACAGTTACCAGCCCTTTCAAGCTTAACATCCTTATCATTTATCGCCCTCCAGGTTCCCTCGGAGAGTTCATCAATGAGCTTGATGCCTTGATAAGCTCCTTTCCTGAGGACGGCTCACCTCTCACAGTTCTGGGCGACTTTAACCTCCCCACGTCTACCTTTGACTCATTCCTCTCTGCCTCCTTCTTTCCACTCCTCTCCTCTTTTGACCTCACCCTCTCACCTTCCCCCCCTACTCACAAGGCAGGCAATACGCTCGACCTCATCTTTACTAGATGCTGTTCTTCCACTAACCTCATTGCAACTCCCCTCCAAGTCTCCGACCACTACCTTGTATCCTTTTCCCTCTCGCTCTCATCCAACACTTCCCACACTGCCCCTACTCGGATGGTATCGCGCCGTCCCAACCTTCGCTCTCTCTCCCCCGCTACTCTCTCCTCTTCCATCCTATCATCTCTTCCCTCTGCTCAAACCTTCTCCAACCTATCTCCTGATTCTGCCTCCTCAACCCTCCTCTCCTCCCTTTCTGCATCCTTTGACTCTCTATGTCCCCTATCCTCCAGGCCGGCTCGGTCCTCCCCTCCCGCTCCGTGGCTCGACGACTCATTGCGAGCTCACAGAACAGGGCTCCGGGCAGCCGAGCGGAAATGGAGGAAAACTCGCCTCCCTGCGGACCTGGCATCCTTTCACTCCCTCCTCTCTACATTTTCCTCCTCTGTCTCTGCTGCTAAAGCCACTTTCTACCACTCTAAATTCCAAGCATCTGCCTCTAACCCTAGGAAGCTCTTTGCCACCTTCTCCTCCCTCTTGAATCCTCCCCTCCTCCCTCTCTGCAGATGACTTCGTCAACCATTTTGAAAAGAAGGTCGACGACATCCGATCCTCGTTTGCTAAGTCAAACGACACCGCTGGTTCTGCTCACACTGCCCTACCCTGTGCTCTGACCTCTTTCTCCCTCTCTCTCCAGATGACATCTCGCGTCTTGTGACGGCCGGCCGCCCAACAACCTGCCCGCTTGACCCTATCCCCTCCTCTCTTCTCCAGACCATCTCCGGTGACCTTCTCCCTTACCTCACCTCGCTCATCAACTCATCCCTGACCGCTGGCTACGTCCCTCCCGTCTTCAAGAGAGCGAGAGTTGCACCCCTTCTGAAAAAACCTACACTCGATCCCTCCGATGTCAACAACTACAGACCAGTATCCCTTCTTTCTTTTCTCTCCAAAACTCTTGAACGTGCCGTCCTTGGCCAGCTCTCCCGCTATCTCTCTCAGAATGACCTTCTTGATCCAAATCAGTCAGGTTTCAAGACTAGTCATTCAACTGAGACTGCTCTTCTCTGTATCACGGAGGCACTCCGCACTGCTAAAGCTAACTCTCTCTCCTCTGCTCTCATCCTTCTAGACCTATCGGCTGCCTTCGATACTGTGAACCATCAGATCCTCCTCTCCACCCTCTCCGAGTTGGGCATCTCCGGCGCGCCCACGCTTGGATTGCGTCCTACCTGACAGGTCGCTCCTACCAGGTGGCGTGGCGAGAATCTGTCTCCTCACCACGCGCTCTCACCACTGGTGTCCCCCAGGGCTCTGTTCTAGGCCCTCTCCTATTCTCGCTATACACCAAGTCACTTGGCTCTGTCATAACCTCACATGGTCTCTCCTATCATTGCTATGCAGACGACACACAATTAATCTTCTCCTTTCCCCCCTCTGATGACCAGGTGGCGAATCGCATCTCTGCATGTCTGGCAGACATATCAGTGTGGATGACGGATCACCACCTCAAGCTGAACCTCGGCAAGACGGAGCTGCTCTTCCTCCCGGTGAAGGACTGCCCGTTCCATGATCTCGCCATCACGGTTGACAACTCCATCGTGTCCTCCTCCCAGAGCGCTAAGAACCTTGGCGTGATCCTGGACAACACCCTGTCGTTCTCAACTAACATCAAGGCGGTGGCCCGTTCCTGTAGGTTCATGCTCTACAACATCCGCAGAGTACGACCCTGCCTCACACAGGAAGCGGCGCAGGTCCTAATCCAGGCACTTGTCATCTCCCGTCTGGATTACTGCAACTCGCTGTTGGCTGGGCTCCCTGCCTGTGCCATTAAACCCCTACAACTCATCCAGAACGCCGCAGCCCGTCTGGTGTTCAACCTTCCCAAGTTCTCTCACGTCACCCCGCTCCTCCGCTCTCTCCACTGGCTTCCAGTTGAAGCTCGCATCCGCTACAAGACCATGGTGCTTGCCTACGGAGCTGTGAGGGGAACGGCACCTCAGTACCTCCAGGCTCTGATCAGGCCCTACACCCAAACAAGGGCACTGCGTTCATCCACCTCTGGCCTGCTCGCCTCCCTACCACTGAGGAAGTACAGTTCCCGCTCAGCCCAGTCAAAACTGTTCGCTGCTCTGGCCCCCCAATGGTGGAACAAACTCCCTCACGACGCCAGGACAGCGGAGTCAATCACCACCTTCCGGAGACACCTGAAACCCCACCTCTTTAAGGAATACCTAGAATAGGATAAAGTAATCCTTCTCACCCCCTTAAAATACCTAGATGCACTATTGTAAAGTGGCTGTTCCACTGGATGTCATAAGGTGAAAGCACCAATTTGTAAGTCGCTCTGGATAAGAGCGTCTGCTAAATGACATAAATGTAAATGTAAATGTAATCCTAATGAATATCAGAGGAATAGAGGATGCTCTGACATTTCAGTTCCTGCTCCACTATTACACCATTCCAGCTAAATAAAGGTCATTCCAGCTGTTTGTCCCTCACTTCTACGGTATTTTAGTCAGTCATGGCTCTGAGTCATGCTAGCTAAACCACACTAACGCTAGCTAGCTAACATACTGTAGCTGAGAGTCACCCACTGAACACAATGAGAGACAGACAGAGAGCATATAGTTTCACTGTGCTGCTGACACATGGCAAGCTGTGATTCACACACACACCCTCACCCACCCTCCGTACATTCTGTAGTAATGGGTTTCCTACAGCCCCACCCAACCACTGTCCATTGTGTAGTAACTGGGTTTTCTTGAGCCCTACCCAGTTACCATTCTCTCTCAATAACAATAACTATACAAAATTGCAGAATTTTAAATGTATATTATACTCATATTTTGACCTGATTATAAATTAGCTAATTGAATGGCTACGTCAGTAATTGAGATGTCCTACTTCAGTCCTTGTCTTTTTAAAGGATAGATTTGTATTACTTGTGTGTATAAATCTGTAGTAACCTGAAGAGCTACTACAGCCTGACTACTGTCTGACTCCAGCCTGTCTACAGCCTGACTCCAGCCTGACTACAGCCTGACTCCAGCCTGACTACAGCCTGACTACTGTCTGACTCCAGCCTGTCTACAGCCTGACTCCAGCCTGACTACAGCCTGACTACTGTCTGACTCCAGCCTGTCTACAGCCTGACCCCAGCCTGTCTACAGCCTGACTCCAGTCTGACTACAGCCTGACTACTGTCTGACTCTAGCCTGTCTACAGCCTGACTCAAGCCTGACTACTGTTTGACTCCAGCCTGTCTACAGCCTGACTCCAGCCTGACTCCATCCTGACTACTGCCTGACTACAACCTGACTCCAGCCTGACTACTGTCTGACTCCACCCTGTCTACAGCCTGACTCCAGCCCGTCTACAGCCTGACTCCAGCCTGACTACTGCCTGACTCCAGCCTGTCTACAGCCTGACTCCAGCCTGACTACAGCCTGACTACTGTCTGACTCCAGCCTGTCTACAGCCTGACTCCAGCCTGACTACAGCCTGACTACTGTCTGACTCCAGCCTGTCTACAGCCTGACTACTGTCTGACTCCAGCCTGTCTACAGCCTGACTCCAGCCTGACTACTACCTGACTCCAGCCTGACTACTACCTGACTCCAGCCTGTCTACAGCCTGACTACCACCTGACTACTGTCTGACTCCAGCCTGACTACTACCTGACTCCAGCCTGACTACTACCTGACTCCAGCCTGACTCCAACCTGACTCCAGCCTGACTCCAACCTGACTCCAACCTGACTCCAGCCTGACTCCAGCCTGACTACTACCTGACTACAATCTGACTACAACCTGACTACATCCTGACTACAACCTGACTACAATCTGACTCCAGCCTGACTCCAGCCTGACTACAACCTGACTACAATCTGACTCCAGCCTGACTACAACCTGACTACAACCTGACTCCAGCCTGACTACTACCTGACTACAATCTGACTACAACCTGACTCCAGCCTGACTACAACCTGACTACAACCTGACTACAGCCTTACACACACTGCTCTTCTGGCTTTTCAAATCAAGACCACTTTACTTTTTGCACAGTTCTGCCACTGTCTCTGTACTTGTGCTGATGGGCTGAGTTAGCCAAAAACGCCAGTGCTTAGTATCGTGAGCAGGGATTTCTACTGGAGTGGTATTTTCCGAGCTCCTTCCAATATCTCTACTCTTGGAAACAGAGTGAGGAAAGGTATGGTTGAGAGAAGGTTATATGGAGGTGAGGACTGGCAGATGAAGATGTTCTTTCTTTCTCTTTCATGTTCTCTCTCTCTCTCTACTGGACATCCAAACTTCTGTCTTGTACATGTCATTTGTGCTTTAGTGTCTGATATCTCAGCTTATTTTCCTATTTCTCAGGTGTCTCAGAGGTGATCGACTGCCAGTCCAGGTACTTTCTCCGTGGTGTAGACTAGAGACAGTGAAGGGGGAGCAGTCACTGTAGATAGGAGAGAAGTGCAGGGGTCTTGTCTGTGATCTACAGGACTCTCACTGTTCATTTCAATCAATCGACAGAACCATGTGTACGTCTCTTAGCTGATAACGAGACCTCCCCTCTCCCTCTCGTTTTTTTTGAATGGGTGTCCTCTCTCTAACCTCTCAATTGAGAGGAGTGTAACAGGACACTGCCCTCCACTGCTATAGGCTCAGCCCCTTTCAGCAAGGGACTATAAGAGCTCAGTCTCAGCTCAGAGTGTGTAAGAGAGAGTCTGTCTGTCTGTCTGTCTGTCTGTGTCTTGCTACCTCCCTCCCTCTCTTTCCCTCAGCCCCTCTGACGCAGACAGACAGACAGACAGACAGACAGACAGACAGACAGACAGACAGACAGACAGACAGACAGAGGAAGAAGGGGAAAGAGAGAGAGAGATAAAGAAAGAGGAATAGAGGGGGAAAGAGAGAGATGAGGAATAGAGGGGGAAAGAGAGAGATAAAGAAAGAGGAATAGAGGGGGAAAGAGAGAGAGAGATAAAGAGGGGGAAAGAGAGAGAGATAAAGAGGAATAGAAGAGAGAGAGAGTCTTAGTGCTGTAACATGTGATAGTAGTTTTTTCTCAGCAGGGCTAGGTTGTGAGAGCGGGGTCGGCAGTGTGGTGGGAAAGCACCTTTAGCCCAGAGGGACTTAAAGAGAAAGAGGGTGTGTGTGTGAGTGTGTGTGTGCGTGTGTGTGTCTGTGAGAGTGTGTGTGTGTGAGAGTGTGTGTGTGTGTGCGCGCGCGCGAGAGAGAGAGTGTGTCTGTGTTTCGGCTTCAGCACAGCGCTGTCACTTTAAGCCTGTTACTGATTACACTCTGAAGAATGCAACCGAAGGAGAAAAAAAGACTGAAAGAGAAAGAGAAAGGGAGAGGAAGGAGAGAGGAGAGAGAGGAGGAGGAGAGAGAGAGGAGAGAGAGGGGAGAGAGGAGAGAGAGAGGAGAGAGAGAGAGAGAGAGGGGAGAGAGAGAGGGGAGAGAGAGGAGAGAGAGAGGGGAGAGAGAGAGAGGAGAGAGAGAGGGGAGAGAGAGAGAGTGGAGAGAGGAGAGAGAGAGGGGAGGGAGAGAGAGAGACGTGTAAGGACAGATTCTTTTGAATTTGGTTTAGCTAAGTTTGGAAGCTAGAGAGACAATTCTCTCTCTTCTCTCCCTGAGAGAGGCAAACTGGAGGGGAACCCCAGATTATCTGACAGAAAGAGAGGGGAGGGGGCAGAGAGAAAGTGGAAGAAGAGGGGAACCGACAGAGAGCCAGAACAACACAGAAAGAGAGACTGAGAGGGTCCGGCGTGAAGCTCACAGCCATCAGGAGGAAATGCTCTAAGTAGGTAAGTGGGGGGGGGGGGGGGGGGGAGAAAGTCCCAGTTAGCACTGCTGCTTCTGATGGATATCATATGGTCCACGTTAAGGCTGAGAAAACGCTCACTGATCCTCCATAGTCAGACCAGACTAGAGGAAAACTAGAGAAGCTCAGAATTACACATTTCTTATTGAATAGAAATAGACACTGCATTTAGAAAAGAATGCCATCTTTGTGACAGAAATCCTTTCTCTGTAGTAAGATGATGATATGTGTTTCTATTGGTGTGAGGGACTCTAGCTGAAAGCTCAGTGAGATAGAGTGGTGATTTACTGTAATGTATTGGAGCTGTGCTGGATTGAATAGAGACCACTAGTGTGAATGTTACCTCAGAGTGTTATTAGATTAGTTGGATTACAACACATCTGATTCACTGCTACATATGTTACATCGCTGTTACATCGCTGTTACATCGCTGTTACATAGCTGTTACATCGCTGTTACATAGCTGTTACATAGCTGTTACATCGCTGTTACATAGCTGTTACATAGCTGTTACATCGCTGTTACATAGCTGTTACATCGCTGTTACATCGCTGTTACATAGCTGTTACATCGCTGTTACATCGCTGTTACATAGCTGTTACATCGCTGTTACATAGCTGTTACATCGCTGTTACATCGCTGTTACATCGCTGTTACATAGCTGTTACATCGCTGTTACATAGCTGTTACATAGCTGTTACATAGCTGTTACATAGCTGTTACATCGCTGTTACATCGCTGTTACATAGCTGTTACATCGCTGTTACATAGCTGATTCATAGCTGTTACATAGCTGTTACATCGCTGTTACATAGCTGTTACATAGCTGTTACATCGCTGTTACATCGCTGTTACATAGCTGTTACATAGCTGTTACATAGCTGTTACATCGCTGTTACATCGCTGTTACATAGCTGTTACATCGCTGTTACATCGCTGTTACATCGCTGTTACATAGCTGTTACATAGCTGTTACATAGCTGTTACATAGCTGTTACATCGCTGTTACATCGCTGTTACATCGCTGTTACATAGCTGTTACATCGCTGTTACATAGCTGTTACATAGCTGTTACATCGCTGTTACATAGCTGTTACATCGCTGTTACATCGCTGTTACATCGCTGTTTCATCGCTGTTACATAGCTGTTACATCGCTGTTACATAGCTGTTACATAGCTGTTACATCGCTGTTACATCGCTGTTACATCGCTGTTACATCGCTGTTACATAGCTGTTACATAGCTGTTACATCGCTGTTACATCGCTGTTTCATCGCTGTTACATCGCTGTTACATAGCTGTTACATAGCTGTTACATCGCTGTTACATCGCTGTTTCATCGCTGTTACATAGCTGTTACATCGCTGTTACATCGCTGTTACATCGCTGTTTCATCGCTGTTACATAGCTGTTACATCGCTGTTACATAGCTGTTACATCGCTGTTACATCGCTGTTACATCGCTGTTACATAGCTGTTACACCGCTGTTACATCGCTGTTTCATCGCTGTTACATCGCTGTTACATAGCTGTTACATCGCTGTTACATCGCTGTTACATAGCTGTTACATAGCTGTTACATAGCTGTTACATCGCTGTTACATCGCTGTTTCATCGCTGTTACATAGCTGTTACATAGCTGTTACATAGCTGATTCACTTACATCGCTGTTACATAGCTGATTCACTGTTACATCGCTGTTACATAGCTGATTCACTGTTACATCGCTGTTACATCGCTGTTACATAGCTGTTACATAGCTGTTACATCGCTGTTACATCGCTGTTACATCGCTGTTTCATCGCTGTTACATAGCTGTTACATAGCTGTTACATAGCTGTTACATCGCTGTTACATCGCTGTTTCATCGCTGTTACATAGCTGTTACATAGCTGTTACATAGCTGTTACATAGCTGATTCACTGTTACATCGCTGTTACATAGCTGATTCACTGTTACATCGCTGTTACATAGCTGATTCACTGTTACATCGCTGTTACATAGCTGATTCACTGTTACATAGCTGTTACATCGCTGTTTCATAGCTGTTACATAGCTGTTACATAGCTGTTACATAGCTGATTCACTGTTACATAGCTGATTCGCTGTTACATAGCTGTTACATAGCTGTTACATAGCTGATTCACTGTTACATAGCTGTTACATAGCTGATTCACTGTTACATAGCTGTTACATAGCTGTTACATAGCTGATTCATAGCTGTTACATAGCTGATTCACTGTTACATAGCTGTTACATAGCTGATTCACTGTTACATAGCTGTTACATAGCTGATTCATAGCTGTTACATAGCTGTTACATAGCTGTTACATAGCTGATTCACTGTTACATAGCTGTTACATAGCTGTTACATAGCTGATTCACTGTTACATAGCTGTTACATAGCTGTTACATAGCTGTTATATAACAGTTACATAGATGTTACATAGTCATAGAGTGTAATAGCGTGTATAGCTTGTACATTGATAGAATCATATGGATACAGAAGTATGACAGAGCTCGTATGCTGTCTCCAAATGTAAGTTATTTAAATAAGCTGTGAAGGGCACAGTATAGGGCAAGAGTAATATTTACTTTTCCTTAGGATATCAGTCATGGTGTTGCTAATGTCTGTTTTATTGGTTCTATGCAGTCATTGACATGTTCTGTTGAGTTGATACTGTATGTAGTAGAGAATAGGAATGTTGTATAGCTTCCTCCCCGTTCTCTGTCATGTTGTTTCTATAAATTGTGGTAAATGGTACATTCCACTCCTTTTACCCAGTGGCAGAAGGCATGAATGAACTCCGAGCACGAGGAGATGGGGGGGAAGTGAATGTATATACTGTAACTCGGCGCGTGTTTCTTTATGAATGGGCAGTCTGAGCGGACAATCTTATTGGTTGAGAGAAGAGCAGGGTTTCTGAATGGACAGTAGGGTTCAGTCGCCTGTGTTCAGAGTCACCTTCTGCGGTTGCCTGTGTTCAGGGTCACCTTCTGCGGTCGCCTGTGTTCAGAGTCACCTTCTGCGGTCGCCTGTGTCAGGGAGGTTTACCTTGTAATGGAGGTCAGGGAGATTTACCCTGTAATGGAGGTCAGGGAGGTTTGCCCTGTAATGGAGGTCAGGGAGGTTTACTCTGTAATGGATGTCAGGGAGGTTTACTCTGTAATGGAGGTCAGGGAGATTTACCCTGTAATGGAGGTCAGGGAGGTTTACTCTGTAATGGATGTCAGGGAGGTTTACTCTGTAATGGAGGTCAGGGAGGTTTACTCTGTAATGGATGTCAGGGAGGTTTACTCTGTAATGGATGTCAGGGAGGTTTACTCTGTAATGGAGGTCAGGGAGGTTTACTCTGTAATAGAGGTCAGGTAGGTTTACTCTAATGGAGGTCAGGGAGGTTTACTCTGTAATAGAGGTCAGGGAGGTTTACTCTGTAATGGAGGTCAGGGAGGTTTACTCTGTAATGGATGTCAGGGAGGTTTACTCTAATAGAGGTCAGGGAGGTTTACCCTGTAATGGAGGTCAGGGAGGTTTACTCTGTAATGGAGGTCAGGGAGGTTTACTCTGTAATAGAGGTCAGGGAGGTTTACTCTAATGGAGGTCAGGGAGGTTTACTCTGTAATAGAGGTCAGGGAGGTTTACTCTGTAATGGAGGTCAGGGAGGTTTACCCTGTAATGGATGTCAGGGAGGTTTACTCTGTAATGGATGTCAGGGAGGTTTACTCTGTAATAGAGGTCAGGGTGGTTTACTCCGTAATAGAGATCAGGGAGGTTTACCCTGTAATGGAGGTCAGGGAGGTTTACTCTGTAATAGAGGTCAGGGAGTTTACTCCGTAATAGAGGTCAGGGAGGTTTACCCTGTAATGGAGGTCAGGGAGGTTTACTCTGTAATGGAGGTCAGGGAGGTTTACTCTGTAATGGAGGTCAGGGAGGTTTACTCTGTAATGGATGTCAGGGAGGTTTACTCTGTAATGGAGGTCAGGGA
Source organism: Oncorhynchus nerka (assembly GCF_034236695.1). Lineage (NCBI taxonomy): Eukaryota > Metazoa > Chordata > Actinopteri > Salmoniformes > Salmonidae > Oncorhynchus > Oncorhynchus nerka. Next base: position 74,315,787 of record NC_088398.1, on the reverse strand, counting down.
GGTTTACTCCGTAATAGAGGTCAGGGAGGTTTACTCTGTAATGGAGGTCAGGGAGGTTTACCCTGTAATGGATGTCAGGGAGGTTTACTCTGTAATAGAGGTCAGGGAGGTTTACTCCGTAATGGAGGTCAGGGAGGTTTACCCTGTAATGGAGGTCAGGGAGGTTTACTCTGTAATGGAGGTCAGGGAGGTTTACTCTGTAATGGATGTCAGGGAGGTTTACTCTGTAATGGAGGTCAGGGAGATTTACCCTGTAATGGAGGTCAGGGAGGTTTACTCTGTAATGGATGTCAGGGAGGTTTACTCTGTAATGGAGGTCAGGGAGGTTTACTCTGTAATGGAGGTCAGGGAGGTTTACTCTGTAATGGATGTCAGGGAGGTTTACTCTGTAATGGAGGTCAGGGAGGTTTACTCTGTAATAGAGGTCAGGGAGGTTTACTCTAATGGAGGTCAGGGAGGTTTACTCTGTAATAGAGGTCAGGGAGGTTTACTCTGTAATGGATGTCAGGGAGGTTTACTCTAATAGAGGTCAGGGAGGTTTACCCTGTAATGGAGGTCAGGGAGGTTTACTCTGTAATGGAGGTCAGGGAGGTTTACTCTGTAATGGATGTCAGGGAGGTTTACTCTAATAGAGGTCAGGGAGGTTTACCCTGTAATGGAGGTCAGGGAGGTTTACTCTGTAATGGAGGTCAGGGAGGTTTACTCTGTAATAGAGGTCAGGGAGGTTTACTCTAATGGAGGTCAGGGAGGTTTACTCTGTAATAGAGGTCAGGGAGGTTTACTCTGTAATGGAGGTCAGGGAGTTTTACCCTGTAATGGATGTCAGGGAGGTTTACTCTGTAATGGATGTCAGGGAGGTTTACTCTGTAATAGAGGTCAGGGAGGTTTACTCCGTAATAGAGGTCAGGGAGGTTTACCCTGTAATGGAGGTCAGGGAGGTTTACTCTGTAATAGAGGTCAGGGAGTTTACTCTGTAATAGAGGTCAGGGAGTTTACTCCGTAATAGAGGTCAGGGAGGTTTACCCTGTAATGGAGGTCAGGGAGGTTTACTCTGTAATGGAGGTCAGGGAGGTTTACTCTGTAATGGAGGTCAGGGAGGTTTACTCTGTAATGGATGTCAGGGAGGTTTACTCTGTAATGGAGATCAGGGAGGTTTACTCTGTAATAGGGGTCAGGGAGGTTTACTCTGTAATGGAGGTCAGGGAGGTTTACCCTGTAATGGATGTCAGGGAGGTTTACTCTGTAATAGAGGTCAGGGAGGTTTACTCCGTAATAGAGGTCAGGGAGGTTTACCCTGTAATGGAGGTCAGGGAGGTTTACTCTGTAATGGATGTCAGGGAGGTTTACTCTGTAATGGAGGTCAGGGAGGTTTACTCTGTAATGGAGGTCAGGGAGGTTTACTCTGTAATAGAGGTCAGGGAGGTTTACTCTAATGGAGGTCAGGGAGGTTTACTCTAATGGATGGGATCATTACTCTTTTATGGAATGTACAATGTGTGGTTAAGTTTAGGGCAATGGTTTAGGACCGCTAATAAGCAACAATGCGCTATTTCCATCAGCTATCATCGTCTTCGTATTCTCGCGGTTTGCTAACATGTTGTGAACTGCCGTAGTAGCGGCAGTGGTCTGAGCAGTGCACTTTGGCTCTGAGCATCATGTGTTCGCGTCCAGTGCTGAGCAATACTTTTTTCTACAAATGTGTGATTCTCCAAACGACGACGTTCTCAGGACATTTTCAACTGTTCAGGCTCTATTTCTAGTGATCAGGATGCTGCTTCTATTCCTTCTCCACAGACAAACTACCACAGACAAACATGAACATTGGCCACACTAAAATTAGGACCTAATGCTACCTGCCTAGACAGGAAGATTAGGGATCGCTCAGAAAGCATGGTGTATTCGCGCGTGTGTGTGTGACCCCTCCCTCTGAGGAATGCGGTCACAGACAGACCCTCTCACGTACACCCGCGCACACACACCCTCTCACACCCTTTCACACACAAGCCTGCCCACCCACACTTGCACCCGCACACACACCCTCTCACACACACCCGCGCACACACCCTCTCTCCCACACACACACACACACACACACACCTTTTCTCTTTGTGTTACTGCAGTACAATGATAGCCACTCCTATGGTTCCACCTCAGATTACTCTGGTTCTCTCTCTCCCCAGTCCAACTGTCTGGTTCTCTCACTCCCCCAGTCCAACTGTCTGGTTCTCTCACTCCCCAGTCCAACTGTCTGGTTCTCTCACTCCCCCAGTCCAACTGTCTGGTTCTCTCACTCCCCCAGTCCAACTGTCTGGTTCTCTCACTCCCCCAGTCCAACTGTCTGGTTCTCTCCCTCCCCCAGTCCAACTGTCTGGTTCTCTCACTCCCCCAGTCCATCTGTCTGGTTCTCTCACTCCCCCAGTCCATCTGTCTGGTTCTCTCTCTCCCCAGTCCATCTGTCTGGTTCTCTCCCTCCCCAGTCCATCTGTCTGGTTCTCTCTCTCCCCCAGTCCACCTGTCTGGTTCTCTCACTCCCTCAGTCCATCTGTCTGGTTCTCTCACTCTCCCAGTCCAACTGTCTGGTTCTCTCACTCCCCCAGTCCAACTGTCTGGTTCTCTCAGTCCATCTGTCTGGTTCTGTCACTCCCTCAGTCCATCTGGCTGGTTCTCTCACTCCCCCAATCCAACTGCCTGGTTCTCTCACTCCCCCAATCCAACTGTCTGGTTCTCTCACTCCCCCAGTCTATCTGTCTGGTTCTCTCACTCCCCAGTCCAACTGTCTGGTTCTCTCACTCCCCAGTCCATCTGTCTGGTTCTCTCACTCCCCCAGTCCATCTGTCTGGTTCTCTCTCTCCCCCAGTCCAACTGTCAGGTTCTCTCACTCCCCCAGTCTATCTGTCTGGTTCTCTCTCTCCCCAGTCCAACTGTCTGGTTCTCTCACTCCCCCAGTCCAACTGTCTGGTTCTCTCACTCCCCCAGTCCAACTGTCTGGTTCTCTCACTCCCCCAGTCTATCTGTCTGGTTCTCTCACTCCCCATTCCATCTGTCTGGTTCTCTCACTCCCCCAGTCCAACTGTCTGGTTCTCTCACTCCCCCAGTCCAACTGTCTGGTTCTCTCCCTCCCCCAGTCCAACTGTCTGGTTCTCTCACTCCCCCAGTCCATCTGTCTGGTTCTCTCACTCCCCCAGTCCATCTGTCTGGTTCTCTCTCTCCCCAGTCCATCTGTCTGGTTCTCTCCCTCCCCAGTCCATCTGTCTGGTTCTCTCTCTCCCCCAGTCCACCTGTCTGGTTCTCTCACTCCCTCAGTCCATCTGTCTGGTTCTCTCACTCCCCCAGTCCAACTGTCTGGTTCTCTCACTCCCCCAATCCAACTGTCTGGTTCTCTCACTCCCCCAGTCCAACTGTCTGGTTCTCTCACTCCCTCATTCCATCTGTCTGGTTCTCTCTCTCCCCCAGTCCATCTGTCTGGTTCTCTCCCTCCCCCAGTCCATCTGTCTGGTTCTCTCTCTCCCCCAGTCCATCTGTCTGGTTCTCTCCCTCCCCAGTCCAACTGTCTGGTTCTCTCACTCCCCCAATCCAACTGTCTGGTTCTCTCACTCCCTCAGTCCATCTGTCTGGTTCTCTCACTCCCCCAGTCCAACTGTCTGGTTCTCTCACTCCCCCAGTCCAACTGTCTGGTTCTCTCAGTCCATCTGTCTGGTTCTGTCACACCCCCAGTCTATCTGTCTGGTTCTCTCTCTCCCCAGTCCAACTGTCTGGTTCTCTCACTCCCCCAGTCCAACTGTCTGGTTCTCTCACTCCCCCAGTCCAACTGTCTGGTTCTCTCACTCCCCCAGTCTATCTGTCTGGTTCTCTCACTCCCCATTCCAACTGTCTGGTTCTCTCACTCCCTCATTCGATCTGTCTGGTTCTCTCTCTCCCCCAGTCCATCTGTCTGGTTCTCTCCCTCCCCCAGTCCATCTGTCTGGTTCTCTCTCTCCCCAGTCCATCTGTCTGGTTCTCTCCCTCCCCAGTCCATCTGTCTGGTTCTCTCACTCCCCCAATCCAACTGTCTGGTTCTCTCACTCCCTCAGTCCATCTGTCTGGTTCTCTCACTCCCCCAGTCCAACTGTCTGGTTCTCTCACTCCCCCAGTCCAACTGTCTGGTTCTCTCACTCCCTCAGTCCATCTGTCTGGTTCTGTCACTCCCTCAGTCCATCTGGCTGGTTCTCTCACTCCCCCAATCCAACTGCCTGGTTCTCTCACTCCCCCAATCCAACTGTCTGGTTCTCTCCCTCCCCCAGTCTATCTGTCTGGATCTCTCACTCCCCAGTCCAACTGTCTGGTTCTCTCACTCCCCAGTCCATCTGTCTGGTTCTCTCACTCCCCCAGTCCATCTGTCTGGTTCTCTCTCTCCCCCAGTCCAACTGTCAGGTTCTCTCACTCCCCCAGTCTATCTGTCTGGTTCTCTCTCTCCCCAGTCCAACTGTCTGGTTCTCTCACTCCCCCAGTCCAACTGTCTGGTTCTCTCACTCCCTCAGTCCATCTGTCTGGTTCTGTCACTCCCTCAGTCCATCTGGCTGGTTCTCTCACTCCCCCAATCCAACTGCCTGGTTCTCTCACTCCCCCAATCCAACTGTCTGGTTCTCTCACTCCCCCAGTCTATCTGTCTGGTTCTCTCACTCCCCAGTCCAACTGTCTGGTTCTCTCACTCCCCAGTCCATCTGTCTGGTTCTCTCACTCCCCCAGTCCATCTGTCTGGTTCTCTCTCTCCCCCAGTCCAACTGTCAGGTTCTCTCACTCCCCCAGTCTATCTGTCTGGTTCTCTCTCTCCCCAGTCCAACTGTCTGGTTCTCTCACTCCCCCAGTCCAACTGTCTGGTTCTCTCACTCCCCCAGTCCAACTGTCTGGTTCTCTCTCTCCCCCAGTCCACCTGTCTGGTTCTCTCACTCCCTCAGTCCATCTGTCTGGTTCTCTCACTCCCCCAGTCCAACTGTCTGGTTCTCTCACTCCCCCAATCCAACTGTCTGGTTCTCTCACTCCCCAGTCCAACTGTCTGGTTCTCTCACTCCCTCATTCCATCTGTCTGGTTCTCTCTCTCCCCCAGTCCATCTGTCTGGTTCTCTCCCTCCCCCAGTCCATCTGTCTGGTTCTCTCTCTCCCCCAGTCCATCTGTCTGGTTCTCTCCCTCCCCAGTCCAACTGTCTGGTTCTCTCACTCCCCCAATCCAACTGTCTGGTTCTCTCACTCCCTCAGTCCATCTGTCTGGTTCTCTCACTCCCCCAGTCCAACTGTCTGGTTCTCTCACTCCCCCAATTCAACTGTCTGGTTCTCTCACTCCCCCAGTCCAACTGTCTGGTTCTCTCACCCCCTCATTCCATCTGTCTGGTTCTCTCTCTCCCCCATTCCATCTGTCTGGTTCTCTCCCTCCCCCAGTCCATCTGTCTGGTTCTCTCCCTCCCCCAGTCCATCTGTCTGGTTCTCTCTCTCCCCCAGTCTATCTGTCTGGTTCTCTCCCTCCCCAGTCCAACTGTCTGGTTCTCTCACTCCCCCAATCCAACTGTCTGGTTCTCTCACTCCCTCAGTCCATCTGTCTGGTTCTCTCACTCCCTCAGTCCATCTGTCTGGTTCTGTCACTCCCTCAGTCCATCTGGCTGGTTCTCTCACTCCCCCAATCCAACTGCCTGGTTCTCTCACTCCCCCAATCCAACTGTCTGGTTCTCTCACTCCCCCAGTCTATCTGTCTGGTTCTCTCACTCCCCAGTCCAACTGTCTGGTTCTCTCACTCCCCAGTCCATCTGTCTGGTTCTCTCACTCCCCCAGTCCATCTGTCTGGTTCTCTCTCTCCCCCAGTCCAACTGTCAGGTTCTCTCACTCCCCCAGTCTATCTGTCTGGTTCTCTCTCTCCCCAGTCCAACTGTCTGGTTCTCTCACTCCCCCAGTCCAACTGTCTGGTTCTCTCACTCCCCCAGTCTATCTGTCTGGTTCTCTCACTCCCCATTCCATCTGTCTGGTTCTCTCACTCCCTCAGTCCATCTGTCTGGTTCTCTCACTCCCCCAGTCCAACTGTCTGGTTCTCTCACTCCCCCAGTCCATCTGTCTGGTTCTCTCACTCCCCCAGTCCATCTGTCTGGTTCTCTCTCTCCCCAGTCCATCTGTCTGGTTCTCTCCCTCCCCAGTCCATCTGTCTGAATCTCTCTCTCCCCCAGTCCACCTGTCTGGTTCTCTCACTCCCTCAGTCCATCTGTCTGGTTCTCTCACTCCCCCAGTCCAACTGTCTGGTTCTCTCACTCCCCCAATTCAACTGTCTGGTTCTCTCACTCCCCCAGTCCAACTGTCTGGTTCTCTCACCCCCTCATTCCATCTGTCTGGTTCTTTCTCTCCCCCATTCCATCTGTCTGGTTCTCTCCCTCCCCCAGTCCATCTGTCTGGTTCTCTCTCTCCCCCAGTCCATCTGTCTGGTTCTCTCCCTCCCCAGTCCAACTGTCTGGTTCTCTCACTCCCCCAATCCAACTGTCTGGTTCTCTCACTCCCTCAGTCCATCTGTCTGGTTCTCTCACTCCCCCAGTCCAACTGTCTGGTTCTCTCACTCCCCCAGTCTATCTGTCTGGTTCTCTCACTCCCCCAGTCCACCTGTCTGGTTCTCTCACTCCCTCAGTCTATCTGTCTGGTTCTCTCACTCCCCCAGTCCAACTGTCTGGTTCTCTCACTCCCCAGTCCATCTGTCTGGTTCTCTCACTCCCTCAGTCCCATCTGTCTGGTTCTCTCACTCCCTCAGTCCAACTGTCAGGTTCTCTCACTCCCTCAGTCCAACTGTCAGGTTCTCTCACTCCCTCAGTCCATCTGTCTGGTTCTCTCACTCCCTCAGTCCAACTGTCTGGTTCTCTCCCTCCCCCAGTCCAACTGTCTGGTTCTCTCACTCCCCCAGTCCATCTGTCTGGTTCTCTCACTACCTCAGTCCATCTGTCTGGTTCTCTCACTCCCCAGTCCAAATGTCTAGCCAACAGCTCACACAATACATTATTTGGTTGTTTACTGAGGTCAAGCGTGTGTGGGTGTGGGTGTGTGGGTGTTTGTGTGTGTGTGTGTTTATGTGGGTGTGTGTGTGGGTGTGGGTGTGTGGGTGTTTGTATGTGGGTGTGTGTGTGGGTGTGTGGGTGTTTGTATGTGGGTGTGTGTGGGTGTGTGTGTGGGTGTGTGGGTGTTTGTATGTGGGTGTGTGTGGGTGTGTGTGTGTGTGTGTGTGTGTGTGTGTGTGTGTGTGTGTGTGTGTGCGTTGGTGATAAAAGTCAGCCATAAACCTTTGTCGCTTTAGCCTGTCAATTAAATTAAATCTATCTGTGCTTATCGTGCCTGTGTGTCCGGTCTGTGTGTGTGTGTAGGTGTGTGTGTGCTTATCGTGCCTGCGTGTCCGGTCTGTGTGTGTGTTTGTGTGTGTGTGTAGGTGTGTGTGTGCTTATCGTGCCTGCGTGTTCGGTCTGTGTGTGTATGTGTTTGTGTGTGTGTGTGTTTAGGTGTGTGTGTGCTTATCGTGCCTGTGTGTCTGGTGTGTTTGTGTGTAGGTGTGTGTGTGGGTGTGTGTGTGTGTGCTTATCGTGCCTGCGTGTCCTGTCTGTGTGATAGTCCTGATATTGTCGGTATGATGCATAGCCGGTATCTTGATGGTTGAGATTAGATTCTCAGGGGGAATCTGCTCTCTGTCTGATCTCCATACCTATATACTCTTACCTATACCTGATCTCTTTACCTACATACTCTATACCTATACCTGATCTCTATACCTGATCTCTATACCTACATACTCTATACCTATACCTGATTTCTATACCTGATCTCTATACCTACATACTCTATACCTATACCTGATTTCTATACCTGATCTCTATACCTACATACTCTATACCTATACCTGATCTCTATACCTACATACTCTATACCTATACCTGATCTCTATACCTGATCTCTATACCTACATACTCTATACCTATACCTGATCTCTATACCTGATCTCTTTACCTACATACTCTATACCTATACCTGATCTCTATACCTGATCTCTATACCTGATCTCTATACCTACATACTCTATACCTATACCTGATCTCTATACCTACATACTCTATACCTATACCTGATCTCTATACCTACATACTCTTACCTATACCTGATCTCTATACCTGATCTCTATACCTACATACTCTATACCTATACCTGATCTCTATACCTACATACTCTTACCTATACCTGATCTCTATACCTGATCTCTATACCTACATACTCTATACCTATACCTGATCTCTATACCTGATCTCTTTACCTACATACTCTATACCTATACCTGATCTCTATACCTGATCTCTATACCTACATACTCTATACCTATACCTGATCTCTATACCTGATCTCTATACCTACATACTCTATATCTATACCTGATCTCTATACCTACATACTCTATACCTATACCTGATCTCTATACCTACATACTCTATACCTATACCTGATCTCTATACCTGCATACTCTATACCTATACCTGATCTCTATACCTGATCTCTATAGCTACATACTCTATACCTATACCTGATCTCTATACCTACATACTCTATACCTATACCTGATCTCTATACCTACATACTCTATACCTATACCTGATATCTATACCTACATACTCTATACCTATACCTGATCTCTATACCTGATCTCTATACCTACATACTCTATACCTATACCTGATCTCTATACCTGATCGCTATACCTACATAATCTTACCTATACCTGATCTCCATACCTACATACTCTATACCTATACCTGATCTCCATACCTACATACTCTATACCTATACCTGATCTCTATACCTACATACTCTATACCTATACCTGATCTCCATACCTACATACTCTATACCTATACCTGATCTCCATACCTACATACTCTATACCTATACCTGATCTCTATACCTACATACTCTATACCTACATACTCTATACCTATACCTGATCTCTATACCTGATCTATATACCTACATTCTCTATACCTATACCTGATCTCTATACCTACATACTCTATACCTATACCTGATCTCTATACCTACATACTCTATACCTATACCTGATCTCTATAGCTACATACTCTTACCTGTCCTACTTGGCAAAGTCTCACAGATGGACATTTTGCCATGACAAAGTGTTTTGCTGGTACTGGTAGGATTTATTCATTTGATGTTGGTCATCAGTTCACCGTGCAGTGAGTGTGTTGGCGCTATCTTTGATGACGTCACTATGTGAGGCTCTTCTCACTACACTCTTTTTTAAAAAGCATTCCAAAGGGCTTCTTCTGGTGTCCCCATAGGAGAACCCTTTTTGGTTCCAGGAAGAACCCTTTTTGGTTCCAGGAAGAAACCTTTTTGGGTTCCGGTGGAACCCTTTTGGGTTCCATGTAGAACTGTCTTTTTCACTCTCTATTGTTCCTTTTGGCATGACCTGACTTGGTTTTGTTTAGACAACAATAGTCAGTCCATTGTTGAGTTCAGGCAAAGAGTTGAACTGAATAACGTAGAAAGTCACAAGAGCTGCTCGCTGCATTTGGTTTGATGTACCACACCTGTGTGTGTTGATAGGGAGGGGCCTTCTTAAAGGTGTGTTTGTGTACCCAGGTACGATAGGTTAACGGTTCTCCACACACCCACCTGGCACTGTGTGTCCCTGTGCCCATATATGGCCATAGCTTCCTTTACCTGGTCCCTCTCTGTGCTTTGTGTTCCAGTGAGACACAGAGCTGGGAAGAGACGTGAAATCGGAAGCATGTCATGGGAAGCAGGATGAATGAGCGAGGCCTGAGATCTGTGTTTGAAGACGTGTTTTTAATCAGGTAGCTAGGACTCCCCCAGGTACATAGTAAGTTATTCGGATGGGACTCGGTAATCAGTTTATCAGAGGTAATCAGAGGAACTATCTTCACCCCCCATTGACCACACTCACAAGAGACTGAACACTTTTCCTGGCTGATATTGCTACTATGGGAACTCTCATCAATTGACTGGAAATGTATGTATGGCCAGTCAGTCAGCTATTCAGGTTAGAATGAAGTCTGCGGAAAGTTTAAGGAAGGTAGAATGTGTGTCTGTCTCTGATAGAGAGTTCCCCTTCTGAAAGGTGCCTGAAGGTGCCTGAAGGCGTGGCTTTACGTCGTTCATTTCTTTAACAGGTTTTAAACCAACACACCCTCTATGGATAACAATCACTACAGTAGTAGGATCATACATACCTGGCAAGGATCATATTTACCTGGCAAGAGAGGTACCGTGATCAAGAAGGCAGTTCACCCAGGGCGAGGCTCAGCCATTGCACTCCGGCTGTGATGACCCCTCCAAAGTTCCTAAATGTGGAAATCTCGATTGCATAATTTCTGGACTGTGTTCGGGCTCCCCTGTTAAATGTTTTTTAAACATCAGTAGGGAAGTGTGTGCTGTTACGTCTCTATGGGGCAGTGTAAGAGAGAGAGAGATGGGGGAGCTGGGAATCTAAAACAATGGGAATACTCTGGGATTGGGAAGGTTGTGGGAAAGGGGTGGCAGGGACCTTTGATGTGCCATGCCCTACATGTCTCCATAGTTCCAGGAAATGGCTAATCGGAGCCGCTGGCTTTCCTCTCTGTGGTTGGACGGTTCCTCAGGTCAGACTCTCCAGATCTGAACACGTTGAAGCTGAGGACTAGTATCTGATTGGCTGATGCTCTGAAAGAATGACATGGTAGTTGGTGCTGAAAGAGGACCAGAGAGTGAGGTGCTGCAGACTAAGGGGTGTTTATGGACCCGTCTCTCAACTATGGATGAAAAGAGGAAACAATAGAAATAAAGATTCTGGGGCCTGTCGTCCCAACTAACACACCCTACACACACCCACTGTCGTCCCAACTAACACACCCTACACACACCCACTGTCGTCCCAACTAACACACCCTACACACACCCACTGTTGTCCCAACTAACACACCCTACACACACCCACTGTTGTCCCAACTAACACACCCTACACACACCCACTGTTGTCCCAACTAACACACCCTACACACACCCACTGTCGTCCCAACTAACACCCTACACACACCCACTGTCCTCCCAACTAACACACCCACTGTCCTCCCAACTAACACACCCTACACACACCCACTGTCGTCCCAACTAACACACCCACTGTCGTCTCAACTAACACACCCTACACACACCCACTGTTGTCCCAACTAACACACATTACACACACGCTACACACACCCACTGTCGTCCCAACTAACACACCCTACACACACCCACTGTCCTCCCAACTAACACACCCACTGTCCTCCCAACTAACACACCCTACACACACCCACTGTCGTCCCAACTAACACACCCTACACACACCCAATGTCCTCCCAACTAACACACCCTACACACACCCACTGTCGTCTCAACTAACACACCCACTGTCGTCTCAACTAACACACCCACTGTCGTCTCAACTAACACACCCACTGTCGTCTCAACTAACACACCCACTGTCGTCTCAACTAACACACCCACTGTCGTCCCAACTAACACACCCTACACACACCCACTGTCGTCCCAACTAACACACCCTACACACACCCACTGTCGTCTCAACTAACACACCCTACACACACACACCCACTGTCGTCTCAACTAACACACCCACTGTCGTCTCAACTAACACACCCTACACACACCCTACACACACCCAATGTCCTCCCAACTAACACACCCTACACACACCCACTGTCGTCCCAACTAACACACCCTACACACACCCACTGTCGTCCCAACTAACACACCCACTGTCGTCTCAACTAACACACCCTATACACACCCTACACACACCCAATGTCCTCCCAACTAACACACCCTACACACACCCACTGTCGTCCCAACTAACACACCCTACACACACCCACTGTCCTCCCAACTAACACACCCTACACACACCCACTGTCGTCCCAACTAACACACCCTACACACACCCACTGTCGTCCCAACTAACACACCCTACACACACCCGCTGTCCTCCCAACTAACACACCCTACACACACCCACTGTCGTCCCAACTAACACACCCTACACACACCCACTGTCGTCTCGACCTTGAAGTAGTTGTTCCCCTTGCTCTGAGACCTTGAAGTAGTTGTTCCCCTTGCTCTGAGACCATTAAGTAGTTGTTCCCCTTGCTCTGAGACCATGAAGTAGTTGTTCCCCTTGCTCTGAGACCTTCAAGTAATTGTTCCCCTTGCTCTGAGACCATGAAGTAGTTGTTCCCCTTGCTCTGAGACCATGAAGTAGTTGTTCCCCTTGCTCTGAGACCATGAAGTAGTTGTTCCCCTTGCTCTGAGACCTTGAAGTAGGTGTTCCCCTTGCTCTGAGACCATGAAGTAGTTGTTCCCCTTGCTCTGAGACCATGAAGTAGTTGTTCCCCTTGCTCTGAGACCATGAAGTAGTTGTTCCCCTTGCTCTGAGACCTTGAAGTAGTTGTTCCCCTTGCTCTGAGACCTTGAAGTAGGTGTTCCCCTTCCTCTGAGACCTTGAAGTCGTTGTTCCCCTTGCTCTGAGACCTTGAAGTAGTTGTTCCCCTTGCTCTGAGACCATGAAGTAGTTGTTCTCCTTGCTCTGAGACCATGAAGTAGTTGTTCCCCTTGATCTGAGACCTTGAAGTAGTTGTTCCCCTTGCTCTGAGACCTTGAAGTAGTTGTTCCCCTTGCTCTGAGATCTTGAAGTAGTTGTTCCCCTTGCTCTGAGACCTTGAAGTAGTTGTTCCCCTTGCTCTGAGACCTTGAAGTAGTTGTTCCCCTCGCTCTGAGACCTTGAAGTAGTTGTTCCCCTTGCTCTGAGACCTTGAAGTAGTTGTTCCCCTCGCTCTGAGACCTTGAAGTAGTTGTTCCCCTTGATCTGAGACCTTGAAGTAGTTGTTCCCCTTGCTCTGAGACCTTGAAGTAGTTGTTCCCCTCGCTCTGAGACCTTGAAGTAGTTGTTCCCCTTGCTCTGAGACCTTGAAAAAAGGCTTTTTTTGCCTACTGTAGGATCATGTTGGTTTTGGATGCTTGCTAGCTTTCAGGATTCTTAAAGTGTTGTAGGTTTGCTTTGGTCACTGGAACCTGGACTAGTGTAGGTCTGTGTGAACAGAAAAGGATATGTCTGTATGGTGTGACTGTGCTTCCATTCACCTTGTTCTGGGCAATGAG
>NC_088398.1:74120084-74300084 GCF_034236695.1 Oncorhynchus nerka | reverse complement strand
ATATACTGAGAAGTTTGGCCCATGTCATTGACTAGATAAAAGACAGAAGTTTGGCCCATGTCATTGACTAGATAAAAGACAGAAGTTTGGCCCATGTCATTGACTAGATAAAAGACAGAAGTTTGGCCCATGTCATTGACTAGATAATATACTGAGAAGTTTGGCCCATGTCATTGACTAGATAATATACTGAGAAGTTTGGCCCATGTCATTGACTAGATAATATACTGAGAAGTTTGGCCCATGTCATTGACTAGATAAAATACAGAAGTTTGGCCCATGTCATTGACTAGATAAAAGACAGAAGTTTGGCCCATGTCATTGACTAGATAAAAGACAGAAGTTTGGCCCATGTCATTGACTAGATAAAAGACAGAAGTTTGGCCCATGTCATTGACTAGATAAAAGACAGAAGTTTGGCCCATGTCATTGACTAGATAATATACTGAGAAGTTTGGCCCATGTCATTGACTAGATAATATATTGAGAAGTTTGGCCCATGTCATTGACTAGATAATATACTGAGAAGTTTGGCCCATGTCATTGACTAGATAATATACTGAGAAGTTTGGCCCATGTCATTGACTAGATAATATACTGAGAAGTTTGGCCCATGTCATTGACTAGATAAAAGACAGAAGTTTGGCCCATGTCATTGACTAGATAAAAGACAGAAGTTTGGCCCATGTCATTGACTAGATAAAAGACAGAAGTTTGGCCCATGTCATTGACTAGATAAAAGACAGAAGTTTGGCCCATGTCATTGACTAGATAATATACTGAGAAGTTTGGCCCATGTCATTGACTAGATAATATACTGAGAAGTTTGGCCCATGTCATTGACTAGATAATATACTGAGAAGTTTGGCCCATGTCATTGACTAGATAATATATTGAGAAGTTTGGCCCATGTCATTGACTAGATAATATACTGAGAAGTTTGGCCCATGTCATTGACTAGATAAAAGACAGAAGTTTGGCCCATGTCATTGACTAGATAATATACTGAGAAGTTTGGCCCATGTCATTGACTAGATAATATATTGAGAAGTTTGGCCCATGTCATTGACTAGATAATATACTGAGAAGTTTGGCCCATGTCATTGACTAGATAATATACTGAGAAGTTTGGCCCATGTCATTGACTAGATAATATATTGAGAAGTTTGGCCCATGTCATTGACTAGATAATATACTGAGAAGTTTGGCCCATGTCATTGACTAGATAATATACTGAGAAGTTTGGCCCATGTCATTGACTAGATAATATACTGAGAAGTTTGGCCCATGTCATTGACTAGATAATATACTGAGAAGTTTGGCCCATGTCATTGACTAGATAATATACTGAGAAGTTTGGCCCATGTCATTGACTAGATAATGTAGTGGCTTCCTTTAGTCTTTACCATAGCCACTGCCCAAGCCTGAAGCGGGTTGATTGGTACGCATACAGTCCACAGTCAAGGTTTCCAAACGGCCAAACATTCAATGACATCCAGGGATATGGTGCAACAAAAATGTTTATTCTTCTTATATCTAACAAATAAATGATTCTTCAATCAACTTGAAGCATAGAATACTTTATATGGAAAATACATATTATGACCTGTCTGTATGTCTGTATGGTCAAAAAACTATACCGCTCCCGCATCTAGCAAGGACTCTTCCCCTCCCGAAGGCCCAACTTCCTGCCTTTATCCTAACACACTTACCACAATACAATGAATAGGCAAGAGGGGGGGCCAAAAACTAAGTTACACTAACAACAAATGAATATATCTCAATCAGGTAAATATAAATCATAAAGGTACGTACCTAATATTTCATCATTTACATTATTATTTAATATATTTACACAAATATACATGGAGCTCCATATGTTCGGTCTTTTATACAAATATGTCCAAATCGGCTCTAACAGATAATATACTGAGAAGTTTGGCCCATGTCATTGACTAGATAATATACTGAGAAGTTTGGCCCATGTCATTGACTAGATAATATACTGAGAAGTTTGGCCCATGTCATTGACTAGATAATATACTGAGAAGTTTGGCCCATGTCATTGACTAGATAATATACTGAGAAGTTTGGCCCATGTCATTGACTAGATAAAAGACATGTCATTGAGTTTGGCCCATGTCATTGACTAGATAATATACTGAGAAGTTTGGCCCATGTCATTGACTAGATAATATACTGAGAAGTTTGGCCCATGTCATTGACTAGATAAAAGACAGAAGTTTGGCCCATGTCATTGACTAGATAAAAGACAGAAGTTTGGCCCATGTCATTGACTAGATAAAAGACAGAAGTTTGGCCCATGTCATTGACTAGATAATATACTGAGAAGTTTGGCCCATGTCATTGACTAGATAATATACTGAGAAGTTTGGCCCATGTCATTGACTAGATAATATACTGAGAAGTTTGGCCCATGTCATTGACTAGATAATATACTGAGAAGTTTGGCCCATGTCATTGACTAGATAAAAGACAGAAGTTTGGCCCATGTCATTGACTAGATAAAAGACAGAAGTTTGGCCCATGTCATTGACTAGATAAAAGACAGAAGTTTGGCCCATGTCATTGACTAGATAAAAGACAGAAGTTTGGCCCATGTCATTGACTAGATAATATACTGAGAAATTTGGCCCATGTCATTGATGTCACTGTTCTGACCTATTTTCTATGGTAGAGTAGGTCAGTGCATGACTAGGGGTTTAGTCTAGTTTATATTTTCTATGTGGTGTTCCAGTTTGGTTTTCTATATTGGTGTTTTGGTATGATTCCCAATTAGAGGCACTTGGCTATCGTTGTCTCTAATTGGGGATCATACTTAAGTAGCATTTCCCCACCTGTGTGTTATGGGATATTGTTAGGAGTTAGTGCACGTAGCACCTCTGTAGTCACCTGTGTGTTATGGGATATTGTTAGGAGTTAGTGCACGTAGCACCTCTGTAGTCATGGCATTTTACCACCTGTGTGTTATGGGATATTGTTAGGGGTTAGTGCACGTGGCACCTCTGTAGTCACCTGTGTGTTATGGGATATTGTTAGGGGTTAGTGCACGTAGCACCTCTGTAGTCACCTGTGTGTTATGGGATATTGTTAGGAGTTAGTGCACGTAGCACCTCTGTAGTCACCTGTGTGTTATGGGATATTGTTAGGAGTTAGTGCACGTAGCACCTCTGTAGTCACCTGTGTGTTATGGGATATTGTTAGGAGTTAGTGCACGTAGCACCTCTGTAGTCATGGCATTTTACCACCTGTGTGTTATGGGATATTGTTAGGAGTTAGTGCACGTAGCACCTCTGTAGTCACCTGTGTGTTATGGGATATTGTTAGGGGTTAGTGCACGTAGCACCTCTGTAGTCACCTGTGTGTTATGGGATATTGTTAGGGGTTAGTGCACGTAGCACCTCTGTAGTCACAGTTTGTTTGTTTATTTATTGTTTTGTTAAGTTTCACTAATTAATAAAGTATGTGGAACTCATATCGCGCTGACCATTATTACGACGAACGTGACAATTGACTAGATAAAATATTGAAGTTTGGCCCATGTCATTGACTAAATAAAAGACATTCAACGCCTGTCTCTTTCTCACTCAACACTGCTACTCCTACGTAAGTCTTGTCATGGGACTCAGTCGCACGGAACACCATAGAACGCCATCACCATGGCAACACTCAAAGCCAGACAAAACACTCCGGGACCACACAATCCCAAAACACGAGAGAGAGAGAGATAGAGAAAAAAAAAAAAAAAGGAAAGCTTTGACTATGTACAGACTCAGTGAGCATAGCCTTGCTATTGAGAAAGGTCGCCATAGGCAGACCTGGCTCTCAAGAGAAGACACACTGCGCACACTGCCCACAAAATGAGGTGGAAACTGAGCTGCACTTCCTAACCTCCTGCCAAACATATGACCATATTAGAGACACATATATCCCTCAGATTACACAGATCCACAAAGAAATTAACAAAACAAACCTGATTTTGATAAACTCCCATATCTACTGGGTGAAATACCACAACAGCGAGATTTGTAACCTGTTGCCACAAGAAAAGGGAAACCAGTGAAGAACAAACACCATTGTAAATACAACCCATATTTATGTTTATTAATTTTCCCTTTTGTACTTTGTAACCATTTGCACATCGTTACAACACTGTATATACATAATAAGACATTTGAAATGTCTTTATTCTTTTGGAACTTCTGTGAGTGTAATGTTTATTGTTTATTTAACTTTTGTATACTTCACTTGCATTGGCAATGTTAACATGTGTTTTCCATGCCAATAAAGCCCCTTGAATTGAATTGAGAGAGGAAGAGAGAGAGACACGCAGCGAGAGGGAGAAAAAGAGAGACAGAAACAGAGGGAGAAGGAGAGAAGGCCATAGTGCTGAAGCTCATCAGACAGAATGCTAGAATCCAAGAGAACGAGAGAGAGAGACTTTCCCTTAATAAGGAGAAATTGGAGTCAAGTGAGCATCAGCTGGTAGAGTACTAGGCTGCTATGTTTGATCAATATGGTCATGAGGCTTCAGCTATGCAGAGGCCCAACTGGACACGTGACAAGAGGGAAAGCCCAGCTTGCATACCTACCCTCCATCTAACCATTCGGCCCCTCTATTCCCTTCTTTCCTCCCTATTTCCGCTCAGTGTGCATTCATCCATCCCTCCATTCCATCATCCCTCCATTCCTCCATCTCTCCATTCCAACATTCCTCCATCTCTCCATTCCAACATTCCTCCATCTCTCCATTCCATCATCCCTCCATTCCTCTATTCCTCCATCCCTCCATTCCTCCATCTCTCCATTCCAACATTCCTCCATCCCTCCATTCCATCATCCCTCCATCCCTCCATCTCTCCATTCCAACATTCCTCCATCCCTCCATTCCAACATTCCTCCATTCCGCCGTCCCTCCATTCCTCCTCTCGTTCTTTTCATCTGCCTCTCCATTTATCCCTCCTCTACTCTCTCTCACTCCATTCCCATGTCCTCTCCTCCCTCTCTCTCTCGCCCATTAGGGGGTAACTCCTTCTCTAAAGGAGGTATACAGTAGATAACTGCCATGATAACACATTTGTCCCTATATGACTTTTTAATGGGATTCAGGGAGGGTAAGCTGATCCTAGATCAGTGGTGGAGTGATTATCTAATGGTTCAGGTAAGGATTTGGAGAGGTTAGTGCCTAGAACAAATTCAGTGCCTAGAACAAAGTGCCTCGAGGAAGTATCTCCCTGAGAGAGAGAATGCAAGCCCCATGAGTGTTGCATCGGAGCCATTGTGGGCTGTTGCCTCCTGTTGCCCCGGGCCTAATGGGAAGGAATGACAGGAATCTGCAACTGATAATTGGGGCGGCAGGGTAGCCTAGTGGTTAGAGTGTTGGACTAGTAACCGGAAGGTTGCAAGTTCAAACCCCCGAGCTGACAAGGTACAAATCTGTTTTTCTGCCCCTGAACAGGCAGTTAACCCACTGTTCCTAGGCCGTCATTGAAAATAAGAATTTGTTCTTAACTGACTTGCCTGGTTAAATAAAGGTAAAAAAAATAATGCCACGCTTAGAGATGGCCATACAAAGATAATTCCTCTATGCCTGTTCTCTCTCTCTCCCTCCTCCTCTTCCTTCTCCTCTCCTCAACCCATCCTCTAACCCAATCTGCAACTGATAATGCCACGCTTAGAGATGGCCATACAAAGATAATTCCTCTGTATGTCTGTTCTCTCTCTCTCCCTCCTCCTCTTCCTTCTCCTCTCCTCTCCTCTCCTCAACCCATCCTCTAATCCAATCTGCAACTGATAATGCCACGCTTAGAGATGGCCATACAAAGATAATTCCCATAGGCTATGCTTCCCCTCTCCCCTCAGCCCATCCTCTCCTCTTTACATCTGTTCTCTCTCTCCCTCTCCCTCCTCCTCTTCCTTCCCCTCTCATCCCCTCTCCTCACCCTATCCTCTCCCCTTGTTTCCTCTCCTCCCTCTCCCTCCTCTTCCTTCTCCTCTCCTCACCCCATCCTCTCTCCTTGTTTCCTCTCCTCCCTCTCCTTCCTCACCCTTCTCCTCTTCCTTCCCCTCTCCTCACCCCACCCTTCCCCTTTCTCTCACATCTCCTCACCCCATCCTCTCCCCTTGTTTCCTCTCCCTCCTCACCCTTCTTCCTTCCCTCTCCTCACCCCATCCTCTCCCCTTGTTTCCTTTCCTCCCTCTCCCTCCTCACCCTTCTTCCTTCCCCTCTCCTCACCCCATCCTCTAACCCTTGTTTCCTCTCCTCCCTCGCCCTTCACCCCACCCCCCCCACCCTTCCCCTCTCCCCATCCTCTCCCCTTGTTTCCTCTCCCCATCCCCCACCCCACCCTTCCCCTCCCCCATCCTGTTTCCTCTCTCCCCTCGCCCTTCACCCCACCCCACCCTTCCCCTCTCCCCATCCTCTCCCCTTGTTTCCTCTCCTCCCTCGCCCTTCACCCCACCCCACCCTTCCCCTCTCCCCATCCTCTCCCCTTGTTTCCTCTCCTCCCTCTCCCTTCTCCTCTTCACCCCATTTCCTCTCCTCCCTCCTCCCTCTCCTTCCTCACCCTTCTCCTCTTCCTTCCCCCTTCACCCCACCCCACCCTTCCCCATCTCCCCATCCTCTCCCCTTGTTTCCTCTCCTCCTCGCCCTCCACCCCTCCCCACCCTTCCCCTCTCCCCATCCTCTCCCCTTGTTTCCTCTCCTCCCTCGCCCTTCACCCCACCCCACCCTTCCCCTCTCCCCATCCTCTCCCCTTGTTTCCTCTCCTCCCTCGCCCTTCACCCCACCCCACCCTTCCCCTCTCCCCATCCTCTCCCCTTGTTTCCTCTCCTCCCTCGCCCTTCACCCCACCCCACCCTTCCCCTCTCCCCATCCTCTCCCCTTGTTTCCTCTCCTCCCTTCACCCCACCCCACCCCACCCTTCCCCTCTCCCCATCCTCTCCCCTTGTTTCCTCTCCTCCCTCGCCCTTCACCCCACCCCACCCTTCCCCTCTCCCCATCCTCTCCCCTTGTTTCCTCTCCTCCCTCGCCCTTCACCCCACCCCACCCTTCCCCTCTCCCCATCCTCTCCCCTTGTTTCCTCTCCTCCCTCCTCTCCCCTCGCCTCTCCTTCACCCCACCCCACCCTTCCCCTCTCCCCATCCTCTCCCCTTGTTTCCTCTCCTCCCTCGCCCTTCACCCCACCCCACCCTTCCCCTCTCCCCATCCTCTCCCCTTGTTTCCTCTCCTCCCTTTCCTCTCCCCATCCCTTCACCCCACCCCACCCCACCCTTCCCTCTCCCCATCCTCTCCCCTTGTTTCCTCTCCTCCCTCGCCCTTCACCCCACCCCACCCTTCCCCTCTCCCCATCCTCTCCCCTTGTTTCCTCTCCTCCCTCGCCCTTCACCCCACCCCACCCTTCCCCTCTCCCCATCCTCTCCCCTTGTTTCCTCTCCTCCCTCGCCCTTCACCCCACCCCACCCTTCCCCTCTCCCCATCCTCTCCCCTTGTTTCCTCTCCTCCCTCGCCCTTCACCCCACCCCACCCTTCCCCTCTCCCCATCCTCTCCCCTTGTTTCCTCTCCCTCCCCCATCCTCTCCCCTTGTTTCCTTCACCCCACCCCACCCTTCCCCTCTCCCCATCCTCTCCCCTTGTTTCCTCTCCTCCCTCGCCCTTCACCCCACCCCACCCTTCCCCTCTCCCCATCCTCTCCCCTTGTTTCCTCTCCTCCCTCGCCCTTCACCCCACCCCACCCTTCCCTCTCCCCATCCTCTCCCCTTGTTTCCTCTCCTCCCTCGCCCTTCACCCCACCCCACCCTTCCCCTCTCCCCATCCTCTCCCCTTGTTTCCTCTCCTCCCTCGCCCTTCACCCCACCCCACCCTTCCCCTCTCCCCATCCTCTCCCCTTGTTTCCTCTCCTCCCTCGCCCTTCACCCCACCCCACCCTTCCCCTCTCCCCATCCTCTCCCCTTGTTTCCTCTCCTCCCTCACCCTCCTCACTCTTCTCCTCTTCCTTCTCCTCTCTCCCCTCTCCTCTCCCCTTCCTCTCCTTCCCCTCTCCTCACCCCATCCTCTCCCCTTCCTCTCCCCTTCCTCTCCTTCTCCTCTCTCCTCTTCCTCTCCTTCTCCTCTCAGCCCTCTCCTCTTCCTCTCCCCTTCCTCTCCTTCTCCTCTCCCTCCCCTCTCCTCACCCTGTTTCTTCTCCTACTCCCCTTCCTCATCTCATCTCTCTTACTAGCTGCAGTAAATGTTACCTTATGATTCCTTACCCAATAATGACCATCTCTCTCTCTCTTTATCTGTCTCCCTCTCTCTCTAACCAGAATGGATCCAATGACCTAATGATGATCATGATGAAGATTCTTCCACGCAGCAAAGTCATCCACGTGTATCCTCTATATCTGTAACCCAGTCCCTCTCCTCCATTCATTCACTCTGAATTTGCGTGTTGGTCAGTTGCTCAGTAGGCAGTGTAGATCCTGTATAATGATCAGCAGCTACATCTGGCTACTGGGTCTCTGAAGACACGCCTCCTACTTCCTGCCTAGTGGTTAATTGCACATTTCATTCCTCTCTGATTGGGTAGTATGTTATCAGATGGAGAGGGGGGGGGGGGTTACATCCTAAGAATCTCTCTGTGCCTGTCAGGGCTTTATTTCAGATTATTTTCTTTCTGCCTCTTCTCTTTTTAATCTCTTCCTTTTCTCTCCTCTCCTGTCAAATCTCTTCTCCCGCTGTAGCGTCCTTGGCGGTGAGCCATTCAAAGGGTCCTTGATATTCTTTAATGAATTGTGCTGTTCTCTAAAAGGTGTTGACTGGCGGCCCATAGAAAAGAGAAAAACATGTCAGGCACACAATAGAACAGAGCCTTTAAGAGAGGAGAGCATTGTTTAGGATGTGATGCCTGCAGTTTCCCTAGAAATCACTCAATAGAGAACAGATGAAATGCCACATTCTATTATAACTCTGTGTATGCATGGGTGCCTGTGCGTGTGTGTGTGTGTGTGAGCGTGTGCGTGTGTGTGACAGCTGATGAGACATCTTTGCTTGGTCCTGGACCTAGCATACAATGTAGGTTTCTGTGTGGTTTAAGCTACAGCTACATTGTCTGCTGGGTTTTAGGCTGGCGACAAAAACAGCCTTCAACAGCTGAAGGATTCAATAACTGGCAACGAAAACAGCCTTCAACAGCTGAAGAATTCAATAACTGGCATCAAAAACAGCCTTCAACAGCTGAAGGATTTCAATAACTGGCAACGAAAACAGCCTTCAACAGCTGAAGGATTCAATAACTGGCAACGAAAACAGCCTTCAACAGCTGAAGAATTCAATAACTCAATGACTATTCAACGAGGTAAGTTCACATTCAGTCTGCAACTATGTGTCAAATGTTTCACCTTGAAAATACAATAATTGAAAAAGATGTAATAAACATATATATTCACAAGTATATAGTTGTGTGTCTGATATTTTATATGAATGTTGAGAGTTTTATGGGAAAATATCACATTGGGAATAAACAATGTTTGTCTTGACAGCAAGATCACAAACAGATCTGGGACCAAATGATTTATCTAAAAATGATTGGTATTTAGAATAAATACCTGTATAAATCACTCCAAGCCGCACATATACTGCTAAAATGTATAGCTACAGTTGTTTAAATATTGTCCCTGCCAGAGAGCGAGACAGAAAGAGAGAAAGAGAGAGACATCAACACACATTAGAGCTCAATCTGAGAAGTCAGACTGGAGGCATTAGGGTTCTTATTGAAGGCTAGACCTCTCTACCCTAGGGTACACACACACACACCATCTCTACCCTAGGGTACACACACACACACCATCTCTACCCTAGGGTACACACACACACCATCTCTACCCTAGGGTACACACACACACCATCTCTACCCTAGGGTACACACACACACCATCTCTACCCTAGGGTACACACACACCATCTCTACCTAGGGTACACACACACCATCTCTACCTAGGGTACACACACACACACCATCTCTACCTAGGGTACACACACACCATCTCTACCCTAGGGTACACACACACCATCTCTACCCTAGGGTACACACACACACACCATCTCTACCCTAGGGTACACACACACACCATCTCTACCCTAGGGTACACACACACACCATCTCTACCCTAGGGTACACACACACCATCTCTACCCTAGGGTACACACACACACACCATCTCTACCTAGGGTACACACACACCATCTCTACCCTAGGGTACACACACACACACCATATCTACCCTAGGGTACACACACACACACCATCTCTACCCTAGGGTACACACACACACACCATCTACCCTAGGGTACACACACACACACCATCTCTACCCAAAGGTCACCAGGCTGCTCATTATGGCGTACACCTGTCACCGTCATTACGTGCACCTGCGTATCATCAGACTCAGCTGGACTCCATCACTTCCACCTTCCCTCTCAATGTCCCTCCCTTTGGTTCCTTCCCTCTCAATGTCCCTCCCTTTGGTTCCTTCCCTCTCAATGTCCCTCCCTTTGGTTCCTTCCCTCTCAATGTCCCTCCCTTTGGTTCCTTCCCTCTCAATGTCCCTCCCTTTGGTTCCTTCCCTCTCAATGTCACCCCCTTTGGTTCCTTCCCTCTCAATGTCACCCCCTTTGGTTCCTTCCCTCTCAATGTCACCCCCTTTGGTTCCTTCCCTCTCAATGTCCCCCCCTTTGGTTCCTTCCCTCTCAATGTCCCCCCTTTGGTTCCTTCCCTCTCAATGTCCCTCCCTTTGGTTCCTTCCCTCTCAATGTCACCCCCTTTGGTTCCTTCCCTCTCAATGTCACCCCCTTTGGTTCCTTCCCTCTCAATGTCCCCCCCTTTGGTTCCTTCCCCAGGCGTTAATGTTTCTGTTTCATGTCTGCGTTGTTCGTGTTTCTTGTTTTGTATTATGTTGCGTTTAGTTATTAAAGCACTTTCCAAAGGCACTGTATATTGTCAAACAGTCACACATCCTTATTCTCATCATCCATCTGTGTGCCAGGATAATGTCAACACACACACACACATCCTTATTCTCCTCATCCATCTGTGTGCCAGGATAATGTCAACACACACACACACATCCTTATTCTCCTCATCCATCTGTGTGCCAGGATAATGTAAACACACACACACACATTCTCCTCATCCATCTGTGTGCCATTCTCATCATCCATCTGTGTGCCAGGATAATGTCAACACACACACACACATCCTTATTCTCATCATCCATCTGTGTGCCAGGATAATGTCAACACACACACACACATCCTTATTCTCATCATCCATCTGTGTGCCAGGATAATGTAAACACACACACACACACATCCTTATTCTCATCATCCATCTGTGTGCCAGGATAATGTCAACACACACACACACACATCCTTATTCTCATCATCCATCTGTGTGCCAGGATAATGTCAACACACACACACACATCCTTATTCTCCTCATCCATCTGTGTGCCAGGATAATGTCAACACACACACACACACATCCTTATTCTCATCATCCATCTGTGTGCCAGGATAATGTCAACACACACACACACATCCTTATTCTCTCATCCATTCTCATCATCCATCTGTGTGCCAGGATAATGTCAACACACACACACACATCCTTATTCTCATCATCCATCTGTGTGCCAGGATAATGTCAACACACACACACACACATCCTTATTCTCCTCATCCATCTGTGTGCCAGGATAATGTCAACACACACACACACACATCCTTATTCTCATCATCCATCTGTGTGCCAGGATAATGTCAACACACACACACACACATCCTTATTCTCCTCATCCATCTGTGTGCCAGGATAATGTCAACACACACACACATCCTTATTCTCCTCATCCATCTGTGTACCAGGATAATGTCAACACACACACTCCTCATCCATCTGTGTGCCAGGATCCTTATTCTCCTCATCCATCTGTGTGCCAGGATAATGTCAACACACACACACACATCCTTATTCTCCTCATCCATCTGTGTGCCAGGACAATGTCAACACACACACACACACACACATCCTTATTCTCCTCATCCATCTGTGTGCCAGGATAATGTCAACACACACACACACACATCCTTATTCTCCTCATCCATCTGTGTGCCAGGATAATGTCAACACACACACACATCCTTATTCTCCTCATCCATCTGTGTGCCAGGATAATGTCAACACATACACACACATCCTTATTCTCCTCATCCATCTGTGTGCCAGGATCATGTCAACACACACACACACACACACACACATCCTTATTCTCCTCATCCATCTGTGTGCCAGGATAATGTCAACACACACACACACATCCTTATTCTCCTCATCCATCTGTGTGACAGGATAATGTCAACACACACACACACATCCTTATTCTCCTCATCCATCTGTGTGCCAGGAGATTGTCAACACACACACACATCCTTATTCTCCTCATCCATCTGTGTGCCAGGATAATGTCAACACACACACACACACATCCTTATTCTCCTCATCCATCTGTGTGCCAGGATAATGTCAACACACACACACACATCCTTATTCTCCTCATCCATCTGTGTGCCAGGATAATGTCAACACACACACACACACATCCTTATTCTCCTCATCCATCTGTGTGCCAGGATAATGTCAACACACACACACACATCCTTATTCTCCTCATCCATCTGTGTGCCAGGATAATGTCAACACACACACACACATCCTTATTCTCCTCATCCATCTGTGTGCCAGGATAATGTCAACACACACACACATCCTTATTCTCCTCATCCATCTGGATAATGTCAACACACACACACACACATCCTTATTCTCATCATCCATCTGTGTGCCAGGATAATGTCAACACACACACACACATCCTTATTCTCCTCATCCATCTGTGTGCCAGGATAATGTCAACACACACACACACACATCCTTATTCTCATCATCCATCTGTGTGCCAGGATAATGTCAACACACACACACACATTCTCCTCATCCATCTGTGTGCCAGGATAATGTCAACACACACACACACATCCTTATTCTCCTCATCCATCTGTGTGCCAGGATAATGTCAACACACACACACACATCCTTATTCTCCTCATCCATCTGTGTGCCAGGATAATGTCAACACACACACACACATCCTTATTCTCCTCATCCATCTGTGTGCCAGGATAATGTCAACACACACACACACACACATCCTTATTCTCCTCATCCATCTGTGTGCCAGGATAATGTCAACACACACACACATCATCCTATTCTCCTCATCCATCTGTGTCCATCTGTGTGCCAGGATAATGTCAACACACATACACACATCCTTATTCTCCTCATCCATCTGTGTGCCAGGATAATGTCAACACACACACACACACATCCTTATTCTCCTCATCCATCTGTGTGCCAGGATAATGTCAACACACACACACACATCCTTATTCTCCTCATCCATCTGTGTGCCAGGGGATTGTCAACACACACACACACATATCCTTATTCTCCTCATCCATCTGTGTGCCAGGATAATGTCAACACACACACACACATCCTTATTCTCCTCATCCATCTGTGTGCCAGGAGATTGTCAACACACACACACATCCTTATTCTCCTCATCCATCTGTGTGCCAGGATAATGTGTGCCAGGATAATGTCAACACACACACACACATCCTTATTCTCCTCATCCATCTGTGTGCCAGGATAATGTCAACACACACACACACACATCCTTATTCTCCTCATCCATCTGTGTGCCAAGATAATGTCAACACACACACACACACATCCTTATTCTCCTCATCCATCTGTGTGCCAGGGGATTGTCAACACACACACACACATCCTTATTCTCCTCATCCATCTGTGTGCCAGGAGATTGTCAACACAAACTCAAGAGGTTTTTCTGTATGATTCCAGAAGTGTCTTACTCAGCTTCTACCCAAACACAGTTGTGCATGGACATCCATACACACACACAGATTTACACACACACACACACACACACAGATTTACATCTAAGGGTGCAGAAGGACCCAACCACCAGACTTCACACAGCATCCCAAAGAGATGAATCAGAATACTGCACACACACACGCGCGTGCGCGCAGGACTGATCTCTCCTCGCTCCTCTCTGCTTCTGCAGGCTTTGATCTTTCCGATTCCACATTTATCAGGGCCTCTCTCTCCCCACACACACACACTCACTAAACTGACATGGTATGTATGTGTGATGGAAAGAAGGTTAGAAAGACCGAGAGAGAGAAAGGGATGGAGTAAATACAGTTGAAGTCAGAAGTTGACATACACCTTAGCCAAACACATTTAAACTCAGTTTTTCACAATTACTGACATTTAAAAAATTCCCTGTCTTAGTTTAGTTAGGATCACCACTTTATTTTAAGAATGTGAAATGTCAGAATATAAGTAGAGAGAATTATTTATTTCAGCTTTTATTTCTTTCATCACATTCCCAGTGGGTCAGAAGTTTACACATTCAATTAGTATTTGGTAGCATTGTCTTTAAATTGTTTCACTTGGGTCAAATGTTTCGTGTAGCCTTCCACAAGCTTCCCACAATACGTTTGGTGAATTTTGTCCCATTCCTCCAGATAGAGCTGGTGTAACTGAGTCAGGTTTGTAGGCCTCCTGACAGAGCTGGTGTAACTGAGTCAGGTTTGTAGGCCTCCTGACAGAGCTGGTGTAACTGAGTCAGGTTTGTAGGCCTCCAGATAGAGCTGGTGTAACTGAGTCAGGTTTGTAGGCCTCCAGATAGAGCTGGTGTAACTGAGTCAGGTTTGTAGGCCTCCTGACAGAGCTGGTGTAACTGAGTCAGGTTTGTAGGCCTCCTGACAGAGCTGGTGTAACTGAGTCAGGTTTGTAGGCCTCCAGATAGAGCTGGTGTAACTGAGTCAGGTTTGTAGGCCTCCAGATAGAGCTGGTGTAACTGAGTCAGGTTTGTAGGCCTCCAGATAGAGCTGGTGTAACTGAGTCAGGTTTGTAGGCCTCCTGACAGAGCTGGTGTAACTGAGTCAGGTTTGTAGGCCTCCTGACAGAGCTGGTGTAACTGAGTCAGGTTTGTAGGCCTCCTGACAGAGCTGGTGTAACTGAGTCAGGTTTGTAGGCCTCCAGATAGAGCTGGTGTAACTGAGTCAGGTTTGTAGGCCTCCTGACAGAGCAGGTGTAACTGAGTCAGGTTTGTAGGCCTCCAGATAGAGCTGGTGTAACTGAGTCAGGTTTGTAGGCCTCCTGACAGAGCTGGTGTAACTGAGTCAGGTTTGTAGGCCTCCTTGCTCGCACACACGTTTTTAGTTCTGCCCACAAATGTTCTATAGGATTGAGGTCAGGGATTTGTGATGGCCACTCCAATACCTTTTGTTGTCCTTAAGCCATTTTGACACAACTTTGGAAGTATGCTTGGAGTCATTGTCCATTTGGAAGACCCATTTGCGACCAAGCTTTAACTTCCTGACATGTTTCTTCAATATATCCACATCATTTTCCGCCCTCATGATGCCATTTATTTTGTTATGTGCACCAGTCCCTCCTGCAGCAAAGCACCCCCACAACATGATGCTGCCACCCCCGTGCTTCATGGTTGGGATGGTGTTCTTCGGCTTGCAAGCTTCCCCCTTTTCCTCCAAACATAACGATGGTCATTATGGCCAAACAGTTCTATTTTTGTTTCATCAGACCAGAGGACATTTCTCCAAAAAGTACGATCTTTGTCCCAATGTGTAGTTGCAAACCTCACAAAATCCCAGTGGCTAGATGTGCCAAGCTTATAGAGACGTACCCCAAGCTGTACTTGCTGCAAAAGGTGGCTCTACAAAGTATTGACTTTGGGTGGGTGAATAGTTATGTACGCTCAAGTTCTGTTTTTTGTCTTATTTCTTCTTTGTTTCACAATTTTGCATCTTCAAAGTGGTAGACATGTTGTGTACATCAAATGATACAACCCCCCCAAAAATCATTTTTAATTTGAGGTTGTAAGGCAGCAATACTTGAATACTTTCGCAAGCCACTCTACCCTCCCTTTGCAACCATAAATATGACCATTGTGACACTGTAACACTTACCTCAACCAATCAACGTTTGTGAATGGACAAACTGTAAGAATCCCAATTATGGCACTTCCTAGTACATTATGAGTGCTCTGTAATGTTCTGTAATGCTCTGTAAGTCTCTGTAATGCTCTGTAATGTTCTGTAATTGCTAGTAGTAATCCATCATGGGAGGGTTGTGTGGTGCTAAATGGTTCCTTTGATAAGTGGAACGGGGCGGCAGGTAACCTGGCAGTTTAGAGTGTTGGGCCTGTAACTGAAAGGTTGCTGGTTGGTGAAAAATATGTTGATGTGCCCTTAAGCAAGGCACTTAACCCTAATTGCTCCTGTAAGTCGCTCTGGATAAGAATACCTGCTCAATGAGTAAAATGTCAAATGTATAAGTTGATTGACGCTGGCCAGGCAAGGACTGGAGGACGGTCAGGTTATCATCAATATGCAAAGCAGCCGGACCTCCGAGTGATGAGAGAGAGACAGAAACAGGGAGAGGGAGAGGCAGAGAGAGGGTTTATAGGTTCGGAGAGAGAGAAACAGGGAGAGGGAGAGGCAGAGAGAGGGTTTATAGGTTCAGAGAGAGAGAAACAGGGAGAGGGAGAGGCAGAGAGAGGGTTTATAGGTTCCGAGAGAGAGAAACAGGGAGAGGCAGAGAGAGGGTTTATAGGTTCCGAGAGAGAGAAACAGGGAGAGGCAGAGAGAGGGTTTATAGGTTCAGAGAGAGAGGGTTAATAGGTTCAGAGAGAGAGGGTTTATAGGTTCAGAGAGAGAGAAACAGGGAGAGGCAGAGAGAGGGTTTATAGGTTCACAGAGAGAGAAACAGAGAGAGGGTTTATAGGTTCACAGAGAGAGAAACAGAGAGAGGGTTTATAGGTTCACAGAGAGAGAAACAGGGAGAGGGTTTATAGGTTCACAGAGAGAGAAACAGAGGGTTTATAGGTTCACAGAGAGAGAAACAGAGGGTTTATAGGTTCACAGAGAGAGAAACAGAGAGAGGGTTTATAGGTTCACAGAGAGAGAAACAGAGAGATGGTTTATAGGTTCACAGAGAGAGAAACAGAGATAGGGTTTATAGGTTCACAGAGAGAGAAACAGAGAGAGGGTTTATAGGTTCACAGAGAGAGGGTTTATAGGTTCACAGAGTGAGAAACAGGGAGAGGGTTTATAGGTTCAGAGAGAGAGAAACAGAGAGAGGGTTTATGGGTTCAGAGAGAGAGGGTTTATAGGTTCACAGAGTGAGAAACAGGGAGAGGGTTTATAGGTTCAGAGAGAGAGAAACAGAGAGAGGGTTTATAGGTTCACAGAGATAGAAACAGAGAGAGGGTTTATAGGTTCACAGAGAGAGAGACAGAGAGAGGGTTTATAGGTTCACAGAGTGAGAAACAGAGAAAGGGTTTATAGGTTCACAGAGAGAGAAACAGAGAGAGGGTTTATAGGTTCACAGAGAGAGGGTTTATAGGTTCACAGAGTGAGAAACAGAGAGAGGGTTTATAGGTTCACAGAGAGAGAAACAGAGAGTTTATAGGTTCACAGAGAGAGGGTTTATAGGTTCACAGAGAGAGAAACAGAGGGTTTATAGGTTCACAGAGAGAGGGTTTATATGTTCACAGAGAGAGAAACAGGGAGAGGGTTTATAGGTTCACAGAGAGATGGTTTATAGGTTCACAGAGAGAGGGTTTATAGGTTCACAGAGAGAGAAACAGAGAGAGGGTTTATAGGTTCACAGAGAGAGAAACAGAGAGAGGGTTTATAGGTTCACAGAGAGAGAAACAGAGAGAGGGTTTATAGGTTCACAGAGAGAGAAACAGAGAGAGGGTTTATAGGTTCACAGAGAGAGAAACAGGGAGAGGGTTTATAGGTTCACAAAGAGAGAAACAGAGGGTTTATAGGTTCACAGAGAGAGAAACAGAGGGTTTATAGGTTCACAGAGAGAGAAACAGAGGGTTTATAGGTTCACAGAGAGAGAAACAGAGAGAGGGTTTATAGGTTCACAGAGAGAGAAACAGAGAGAGGGTTTATAGGTTCACAGAGAGAGAAACAGAGAGAGGGTTTATAGGTTCACAGAGAGAGAAACAGAGAGAGGGATTATAGGTTCACAGAGAGAGAAACAGAGAGAGGGTTTATAGGTTCACAGAGAGAGGGTTTATAGGTTCACAGAGTGAGAAACAGGGAGAGGGTTTATAGGTTCAGAGAGAGAGAAACAGAGAGAGGGTTTATAGGTTCAGAGAGAGAGGGTTTATAGGTTCACAGAGTGAGAAACAGGGAGAGGGTTTATAGGTTCAGAGAGAGAGAAACAGAGAGAGGGTTTATAGGTTCACAGAGAGAGGGTTTATAGGTTCACAGAGAGAGGGTTTATAGGTTCACAGAGAGAGGGTTTATAGGTTCACAGAGAGAGGGTTTATAGGTTCACAGAGAGAGGGTTTATAGGTTCAGAGAGAGAGGGTTTATAGGTTCACAGAGAGAGGGTTTATAGGTTCAGAGAGAGAGGGTTTATAGGTTCAGAGAGAGAGGGTTTATAGGTTCAGAGATAGAGGGTTTATAGGTTCAGAGAGAGAG
Source organism: Oncorhynchus nerka (assembly GCF_034236695.1). Lineage (NCBI taxonomy): Eukaryota > Metazoa > Chordata > Actinopteri > Salmoniformes > Salmonidae > Oncorhynchus > Oncorhynchus nerka. The sequence continues at coordinate 74,281,402 of NC_088398.1, read as the reverse complement.
GGTTTATAGGTTCAGAGAGAGAAACAGAGAGAGGGTTTATAGGTTCACAGAGAGAGGGTTTATAGGTTCACAGAGAGAGGGTTTATAGGTTCACAGAGAGAGGGTTTATAGGTTCACAGAGAGAGGGTTTATAGGTTCAGAGAGAGAGGGTTTATAGGTTCACAGAGAGAGGGTTTATAGGTTCAGAGAGGGGTTTATAGGTTCACAGAGAGAGGGTTTATAGGTTCACAGAGAGAGGGTTTATAGGTTCATAGGTTCAGAGAGAGGGTTTATAGGTTCACAGAGAGAGGGTTTATAGGTTCACAGAGGAGGGTTTATAGGTTCACAGAGAGAGGGTTTATAGGTTCACAGAGTTTATAGGTTCAGAGAGAGAGGGGTTTATAGGTTCACAGAGAGAGGGTTTATAGGTTCAGTTCACAGAGAGAGGGTTTATAGGTTCACAGAGAGAGGGTTTATAGGTTCACAGAGAGAGGGTTTATAGGTTCACAGAGAGAGGTTCACAGTTTATAGGTTCACAGAGAGAGGGTTTATAGGTTCACAGAGAGAGGGTTTATAGGTTCACAGAGAGAGGGTTTTTATAGGTTCACAGAGAGAGGGTTTATAGGTTCACAGAGAGAGGGTTTATAGGTTCACAGAGAGAGGGTTTATAGGTTCAGGTTCAGAGAGAGGGTTTATAGGTTCACAGAGAGGGGTTTATAGGTTCACAGAGAGGGTTTATAGGTTCACAGAGGGTTTATAGGTTCACAGAGAGAGGTTTATAGGTTCACAGAGAGAGGGTTTATAGGTTCACAGAGAGAGGGTTTATAGGTTCACAGAGAGAGGGTTTATAGGTTCACAGAGAGAGGGTTTATAGGTTCACAGAGAGAGGGTTTATAGGTTCACAGAGAGAGGGTTTATAGGTTCAGAGAGAGGGTTTATAGGTTCACAGAGAGAGGGTTTATAGGTTCACAGAGAGAGGGTTTATAGGTTCAGAGAGAGAGGGTTTATAGGTTCACAGAGAGAGGGTTTATAGGTTCACAGAGAGGGGTTTATAGGTTCACAGAGAGAGGGGTTTATAGGTTCAGAGAGAGAGGGTTTATAGGTTCACAGAGAGAGGGTTTATAGGTTCACAGAGAGAGGGTTTATAGGTTCAGAGAGAGAGGGTTTATAGGTTCAGAGAGAGAGGGTTTATAGGTTCAGAGAGAGAAACAGAGAGAGGGTTTATAGGTTCACAGAGAGAGGGTTTATAGGTTCACAGAGAGAGGGTTTATAGGTTCACAGAGAGAGGGTTTATAGGTTCACAGAGAGAGGTTTATAGGTTCACAGAGAGAGGGTTTATAGGTTCACAGAGAGAGGTTTATAGGTTCACAGAGAGAGGGTTTATAGGTTCACAGAGAGAGGGTTTATAGGTTCACAGAGAGAGGGTTTATAGGTTCACAGAGAGAGGGTTTATAGGTTCACAGAGAGAGGGTTTATATTCAGGTTCACAGAGAGAGGGTTTATAGGTTCACAGAGAGAGGGTTTATAGGTTCACAGAGAGAGGGGTTCACAGAGAGGGTTTATAGGTTCACAGAGAGAGGGTTTATAGGTTCAGAGAGGGGGTTTATAGGTTCACAGAGAGAGGGTTTATAGGTTCACAGAGAGAGGGTTTATAGGTTCACAGAGAGAGGGTTTATAGGTTCACAGAGAGAGGGTTTATAGGTTCACAGAGAGAGGGTTTATAGGTTCACAGAGAGAGGGTTTATAGGTTCACAGAGAGAGGTTTATAGGTTCACAGAGAGAGGGTTTATAGGTTCAGAGAGAGAGGGTTTATATGTTCACAGAGAGAGGGTTTATAGGTTCACAGAGAGAGGGTTTATAGATTCACAGAGAGAGGGTTTATAGGTTCACAGAGAGAGGGTTTATAGGTTCACAGAGAGGGTTTATAGGTTCACAGAGAGAGGGTTTATAGGTTCACAGAGAGAGGGTTTATAGGTTCACAGAGAGAGGGTTTATAGGTTCACAGAGAGAGGGTTTATAGGTTCACAGAGAGAGGGTTTATAGGTTCACAGAGAGAGGGTTTATAGGTTCACAGAGAGGGTTTATAGGTTCACAGAGAGAGGGTTTATAGGTTCACAGAGAGAGGGGTTTATAGGTTCACAGAGAGAGGGGGTTTATAGGTTCACAGAGAGAGGGTTTATAGGTTCACAGAGAGAGGGTTTATAGGTTCACAGAGAGGGTTTATAGGTTCACAGAGAGAGGGTTTATGGGTTCACAGAGAGAGGGTTTATAGGTTCACAGAGAGAGGGTTTATAGGTTCACAGAGAGAGGGTTTATAGGTTCACAGAGAGAGGGTTTATAGGTTCACAGAGAGAGGGTTTATAGGTTCACAGAGAGAGGGTTTATAGGTTCACAGAGAGAGAGGGTTTATAGGTTCAGAGAGGGGTTTATAGGTTCACAGAGAGAGGGTTTATAGGTTCACAGAGAGAGGGTTTATAGGTTCACAGAGAGAGGAGTTTATAGGTTCACAGAGAGAGGGTTTATAGGTTCACAGAGAGAGGGTTTATAGGTTCACAGAGGTTTATAGGTTCACAGAGAGAGGGTTTATAGGTTCACAGAGAGAGGGTTTATAGGTTCACAGAGAGGGTTTAGGGAGTTTATAGGTTCACAGAGAGAGGGTTTATAGGTTCACAGAGAGAGGGTTTATAGGTTCACAGAGAGAGGGTTTATAGGTTCACAGAGAGGGTTTATAGGTTCACAGAGAGAGGGTTTATAGGTTCACAGAGAGAGGGTTTATAGGTTCACAGAGAGAGGGTTTATAGGTTCACAGAGAGAGGGTTTATAGGTTCACAGAGAGAGGGTTTATAGGTTCACAGAGAGGGTTTATAGGTTCACAGAGAGAGGGTTTATAGGTTCACAGAGAGGGTTTATAGGTTCACAGAGAGAGGGTTTATAGGTTCAGAGAGAGGGTTTATAGGTTCACAGAGAGAGGGTTTATAGGTTCACAGAGAGAGGGTTTATAGGTTCACAGAGAGAGGGTTTATAGGTTCAGAGAGAGGGTTTATAGGTTCACAGAGAGAGGGTTTATAGGTTCACAGAGAGAGGGTTTATAGGTTCACAGAGAGAGGGTTTATAGGTTCACAGAGAGAGGGTTTATAGGTTCACAGAGAGAGGGTTTATAGGTTCAGAGAGAGAGGGTTTATAGGTTCACAGAGAGAGGGTTTATAGGTTCACAGAGAGAGGGTTTATAGGTTCACAGAGAGAGGGTTTATAGGTTCACAGAGAGAGGGTTTATAGGTTCAGAGAGAGAGGGTTTATAGGTTCACAGAGAGAGGGTTTATAGGTTCACAGAGAGGTTTATAGAGAGAGGGTTTATAGGTTCACAGAGAGAGGGTTTATAGGTTCACAGAGAGAGGGTTTATAGGTTCACAGAGAGAGGGTTTATAGGTTCACAGAGAGAGGGTTTATAGGTTCACAGAGAGAGGGTTTATAGGTTCACAGAGAGAGGGTTTATAGGTTCAGAGAGAGAGGGTTTATAGGTTCACAGAGTGAGAAACAGGGAGAGGGTTTATAGGTTCAGAGAGAGAGAAACAGAGAGAGGGTTTATAGGTTCACATAGAGAGGGTTTATAGGTTCACAACAGTGAGTACAGTAAGTAAGCCTTGGTAGAACGGCACAAACATGCTGGAGTTCAAAGATCAAGGCATGAATGGCCCATCACCCACGTCATCATCAGAGCAGTGATGTGAGAGGATTTTGTCGCCATGGCCACCCTCACGTCACTCCTACTATAAGTAAACATTACCCCTCAGTCTCTCCCTCTCCACCCCTCTCTATCTCAGAATCATTCATCTCCAGATGTGAATGTGTGTGTGTTCTCTAGAGAGGTTTTCCACAGGAATACTGCAGCTTATAGGAGAAAAAGATTTGCATAATGTTATAATAGGTAACGTCAGGAGGTCATAAGTACAGATTTATCACCGCCTGACCTGACAATCCAAACCCAGGGAGGGCGATGAAGCTTTAAAAGCAACAGTCTGTCAAATGTTTAGTAATCTGAGTGATGGGGCTGGGGAAATGTAACCACTCTCTGAAACACAAACTCCAGATTGAGACTTTAACGTCCTTGGACAGTCGAACTTTCTGAATGTAGATATCCCCAAAAGGTCTCTGTATCAACTCTGCCGTGCTCCCATACCAACGTGTGTTCCTGTTCCCCAATCAGCCTCATATCTCACACACAGGAGACATACCACGTACCAATAATATTATATTGGTAGTAAACTTCCCACCAGAAGCACATTGACCCAAGCACTATATTTTTTAATACCAAAGTGACTTATTTCACTACAGAACTGGTGCTCCCTAATCCTAACTGTGATTTATTTCACTACAGAACTGGTGCTCCCTAATCCTAACTGTGATTTATTTCACTACAGAACTGGTGCTCCCTAATCCTAACTGTGATTTATTTCACTACAGAACTGGTGCTCCCTAATCCTAACTGTGATTTATTTCACTACAGAACTGGTGCTCCCTAATCCTAACTGTGATTTATTTCACTACAGAACTGGAGCTCCCTAATCCTAACTGTGACCTATTTCACTACAGAATTGGTGCTCCCTAATCCTAACTGTGACTTATTTCACTACAGAACTGATGCTCCCTAATCCTAACTGTGATTTATTTCACTACAGAACTGGTGCTCCCTAATCCTAACTGATTTATTTCACTACAGAACTGGTGCTCCCTAATCCTAACTGTGATTTATTTCACTACAGAACTGGTGCTCCCTAATCCTAACTGTGATTTATTTCACTACAGAACTGGTGCTCCCTAATCCTAACTGTGACTTATTTCACTACAGAACTGGTGCTCCCTAATCCTAACTGTGATTTATTTCACTACAGAACTGATGCTCCCTAATCCTAACTGATTTATTTCACTACAGAACTGGTGCGCCCTAATCCTAACTGTGATTTATTTCACTACAGAACTGGTGCTCCCTAATCCTAACTGTGATTTATTTCACTACAGAACTGGTGCTCCCTAATCCTAACTGTGATTTATTTCACTACAGAACTGGTGCGCCCTAATCCTAACTGTGATTTATTTCACTACAGAACTGATGCTCCCTAATCCTAACTGATTTATTTCACTACAGAACTGGTGCTCCCTAATCCTAACTGTGACTTATTTCACTACAGAACTGGAGCGTCCTAATCCTAACTGTGACGTACTCACAATGTTTTGCAATTGATCCCCGCAACCAATTTAAATGGTGAATTACCAAACATTAGTTATTTTATTGCTTTGGTACTATTTCAACAAGTATGTGGTACATTTTCACAACTCTAAACTAATCCCACTTGTAACGCAGCCAGTCTTTCATTCCAAACCTGTCATTGTGCATTAATTTGGATTGTTAACATCTCTCACCACACAACCAGGGATGGGTGTACCAGCCCAGATCACAGTCATATGATATGCTAGATTAGTCAGTCAGGTTGATATGGTAGATTAACCAGTCAGGTTGATATGATAGATTAGTCAGCCAGGTTGATATGATATATTAGTCAGTCAGGTTGATAAAGTAGATTAGTCAGCCAGGTTGATATGAAAAATTAGTCAGTCAGGCTGATATGATATATTAGTCAGTCAGGTTGATATGTTAGATTAGTCAGCCAGGTTGATATGGTAGATTAGTCAATCAGGTTGATATGCTAGATTAGTCAGTCAGGTTGATATGATAGATTCGTCAGCCAGGTTGATATGCTAGATTAGTCAACCAGGTTGATATGGTAGATTAGTCAATCAGGTTGATATGCTAGATTAGTCAGTCAGGTTGATATGATAGATTAGTCAGTCAGGTGTATATGGTAGATTAGTCAGTCAGGTTTATATGTTAGATTAGTCAGACAGGTTAATATGCTAGATTAGTCAGTCAGGTTGATGTGATAGATTAGTCAGTCAGGTTGATGTGCTAGATTAGTCAGTCAGGTTGATATGCTAGATTAGTCAACCAGGTTGATATGGTAGATTAGTCAGCCAGGTTGATATGGTAGATTAGTCAATCAGGTTGATATGCTAGATTAGTCAGTCAGGTTGATATGCTAGATTAGTCAATCAGGTTGATATGGTAGATTAACCAGTCAGGTTGATATGATAGATTAGTCAGCCAGGTTGATATGATATATTAGTCAGTCAGGTTGATAAAGTAGATTAGTCAGCCAGGTTGATATGAAAAATTAGTCAGTCAGGCTGATATGATATATTAGTCAGTCAGGTTGATATGCTAGATTAGTCAGTCAGGTTGATATGATAGATTAGTCAGTCAGGTTGATATGATAGATTAGTCAGCCAGGCTGATATGATAGATTAGTCAGCCAGGTTGATATGCTAGATTAGTCAACCAGGTTGATATGGTAGATTAACCAGTCAGGTTGATATGGTAGATTAGTTTTAGGACCTCTATTGATTTCACTAAATGTTTTACCTCTTGGGGATGTCATTCGGAAACATAATGTTTACTTTGACTGTTATGGGGACAATTTACAGCTGTACATTTCAATGAAACAAAATTGCCCTGGAAGCCTGTGTTTCAGACATAAGGAAGTGGATGGGGGGCCCTTTTTTTACTTTTAAACTCGGACAAAACAGAGATGCTTGTTCTAGCTCCCAAGAAACAATGAGATCTTCTGTTGGATATGACAATTCATCTTGATGGTTGTACAGTCGTCTCAAATGAAACTGTAAAGGACCTCAGCGTTACTTTGGACCCTGATCTCTCTTTTGATGAACATATCAACATTTCTCTCCGAAAATTGTGCAGAAAAATGTATCCATGCTTTTGTCACTTCTAGATTAGATTACTGCAGTACTCTACTTTCCGGCTACCCGGATAAAACACTAAATTCACTTAAGTTAGTGCTCAACACAGCTGCTAGAATCTTGTCTAGAACCAAACAATGTGATCATATTACTCCAGTGCTAGCCTCTCTACACTGGCTTCCTGTTAAGGCAAGGGCTGATTTCAAGGTTTTGCTGTTATCCTGCAAAGCATTACATAGGCTTGCTCCTACCTATATTCCCAATTTGGTCCTGCCGTACATACCTACATGGACACTACGGTCACAAGACGCAGGCCTCCTTATTGTCCTAGAATTTCTAAGCAAACAGCTGGAGGCAGGGCTTTCTCCTATAGAGCTCTATTTTTATGGAATGGTCTGCCTATCCATGTGAGAGACGCAGACTCGGTCTAGACCTCTAAGTCTTTATTGAAGACTCATCTTTTCAGTAGGTACTATGATTGAGTGTAGTCTGGCCCAGGGGTGTGAAGGTGAACGGAAAAGCACTGGAGTGAAGAACCACCCTTGCTGTCTCTGCCTGGTCGGTTCCCCTCTCTCCACTGGGATTCTCTGCCTCTAACCCGATTATGAGGGCTGAGTCACTGGCTTACTGGTGCTCTTCCATGCCGTCCCTAGCAGGGTTGCGTCACTTGAGTGGGTTCAGTCTCTAACGTGATCTTCCTGTCCGGGTTCGTGCCATGAGGGAGATCTTCGTGGGCTATAGATCATCCGTACAGCACTGTGTTGAGTGTTGTCAGGACCACAAGGCCTGCCATCCAAACCAGATAGTCAGTGCGGGAAGAAGAGCTGGGTGTTTGAGTTCACTACATGTACCATAACGTGAACCATAACGGTGTCATAATATTATCAGTACCACTTTACTGTAGCCCCCGTTATGTATGCATTCATAAAGCCTTTATAAAAGCAACATAAAAAATAACATCCATCATAGCCAGTCATGAGAGAGAGAGAGAGAGAGAGAGAGAGAGAGAGAGAGAGAGAGAGAGAGAGAGAGAGACAGAGAGAGAGAGAGAGAGAGAGAGAGAGAGACAGAGAGAGAGAGAGAGCAACACAAATAGGCCAACCAAATCACGTGTCACGGCTGATTTCCTCCTCTTTGTCTGAAGCAGGGATCGGACCAAAATGCAGCGTGGTAAGTGTCCATAGTAGATTTTAATGAAAAAAACGAAACAGTACAAAACAATAAACGAAACGTGAAAAACCGAAACAGTACCGTGTGGTGAAACAAACACGGACACGGAAACAATCACCCACAAAATACAAAATATGGTTCCCAATCAGAGACAACGATAAACACATGCCTCTGATTGAGAACCAATCTAGGTAACCATAGACTTACATAAACACCTAGAATGAACACAATCCCATAAATCTACAAAACCCATAGACAAGACAAAAAAACACATACATCACCCATGTCACACCCTGACCTAACCAAAATAACAAGGAAAACAAAGAATACTAAGGTCAGGGTGTGACATCACGAGAAAACGAAAAGATAATTACTTGACATATTGGAAATAATTATCAAAATAACAAAGCAAACTAGAAAGCTATTTGTCCCTGAACAGAGAGTACACACACTGACCAATAGCCTTGCTATTGAGAAATTCTGCCGTAGTCAGACCTGACTCTCAAGAGAAGACATGCTATGTGCACACTGCCCACCAAATGAGGTGTAAACTGAGCTGCACTTCCTAACCTCCTGCCAAATGTATGACCTTATTAGAGACACATATTTCCCTCATATTACACAGATGACAAGGTACAAATCTGTCGTTCTGCCCCTGAACAGGCAGTTAACCCACTGTTCCTAGGCCGTCATTGAAAATAAGAATTTGTTCTTAACTGACTTGCCTAGTTAGATAAAGGTAAAATGTAATTAAAAAAAAAAAAAAAAAAATTTAAAAAAATTAATTAAAAATTAATCCACGAAGAATTCGAAAACAAACCCAATTCTGATAAACTCCCATATCTACTGGGTGAAATACCACAGTGTGTGATGGCACACAAGATTTGCAACCAGTGAAGAACAAACACCATTGTAAATTGAACCCATATTTATGTTTATTTATTTTTCCTTTTGTACTTTAACCATTTGCACATCGTTGCAACACTGTATATACATAATAAGACATTTGAAATGTCTTTATTCTTTTGGAACTTCTGTGAGTGTAATGTTTACTGTTAATTTGTATTGTTTATTTCACTTTTGTTTATTTTCTACTTCACTTGCTTTGGCAATATTAACATATTTTTGCATGCCAATAGAGAGAGAGACAGAGAGAGAAGAGAGAGACAGAGAGACAGATACAGAGAGAGACAGAGAGAGACAGAGAGAGAGACAGAGAGAGAGAGACAGAGAGAGAGAAACAGAGAGAGAGACAGAGAGAGAGAGAGAGAGCGAGAGAGAGAGAAAGAGACAGAGAGAGACAGAGAGAGAGAGAGAGAGAGACAGAGAGAGAGAGACAGAGAGAACTTGTCCATTATCTTTATATGACTGTGTGGTTTCAGAGTTAACACACAGGTCATTGAGTACATGTGGTGTACTCAGAGCACTGCTATTTTAATAAATCTCTCTTTCTCGCTCTCTCTCTTAGTCTCTCTCTATATATATTTTTATCTCTCTCACTTTCTCTCTCTCTTTCTCTCTCTATATATATATATTTTATCTCTCTCTCTCTCTCTCTTTCCCTCTCTGTCTTCCACTAACCCCCCGTCTCTATTTATCTTTCCTGAATGACTGTCAGTCATGCGGGTTGATGACTGTGTCAACTTTAGCTCACTGATATTCCACAAAAAATACCTTTATCTTTCCATTAGTCACATCCAGCTATGCTGACGCTGCCCGTCTGGCACTGAAGACTGCGGTCGGATGATGTCATCGACATCCCCTAGGGTATGTCAATAGAGGTCAAGTGTCAAAGGTGAACTGTCCGATAGACTTATTGCTATGGTGACATCTACTTTGAGTCCATGCCGTCACTGTCCTGTGATGTGGTGTGGTTGTGGGTCTCTATATTTGGTCCGGCCCGTAGGCTACACGCCTTTGGGAGTTTGTCTGTCAGATTGTTGTGGCGATAGTTCACCTCTGACCCTTGACCCCAACGGATGACGCCCAGGGGTCATCTTCAACTTTAACCTCTCTATTGACAAGGGTTCAAATTGCCACCGATGCAGAACGAAGCGGTTCTGTAGAAAATTCCCTCAACACATTCCATTTCCATGCAGAGAAAACCCTGACTGTGCAGAACATGGCACAGAGAGAGACGTCTATGACCTCACAGACCCACATCATGTGACAGGGGTCATTTCTTCATTCATTCACACTATGAGGAAGAGAGGAACAGTTGAGCAATACTGAAAGTGGGGGAAGGAGGGCGGACGGAGAGAGGGGCTGAGGAGGGTGTGGAAGAGAGGGAGAGATGGGGGAGAAAGAAAGAGAGAAGAAAAATGGTATGTTGAAAATAAGGAGCACATGACAGGAAGCTGTGGTGATTGTCAGTTCGTTTCGTCAGGATTTTAATGTGGTGTGTTTGTGTGTCAAATCAAATATTATTTGTCACGTGCCAGGTGTAGACTAACAGGTGTAGACTAAGGTGTAGACTAACAGTGAAATGCTTACTTACAGGTCCTTTTCCAACAATGCATAATTAAAGATACAAAATGTTTAAAAAAATAGTGGTATGGGGAATAAATACACATGAAATAAATAATAAAAATAACATGGTTTTATATAGGGAGTACCGTTACCATGGCGATGTGCAGGAGAACGAGGTAATAACATGGTTTTATATGTGCAGGGAACGAGGTAATAACATGGTTTTATATAGGGAGTACACCATGTCGATGTGCAGGGGAACGAGGTAATAACATGGTTTTATATAGGAGTACCGTTACCGTTAGGGGAACAAATAACATCGATGTGCAGGGGGGAACGAGGTAATAACATGGTTTTATATAGGGAGTACCGTTACCACCAAGTCGATGTGCAGGGGAACGAGGTAATAACATGGTTTTATATAGGGAGTACCGTCGATGTGCACGAGGTAATAACATGGTTTTATATAGGGAGTACCGTCGATGTGCAGGGGAGTACCGTTACCAAGTCGAGGCAGGGGAACGAGGTAATAACATGGTTTTATTTTATATGTGCAGGGAAACGAGGTAATAACATGGTTTTATATAGGAGTACCAAAGTCGATGTGCAGGGAACGAACGAGGTAATAACATGGTTTTATATAGGGAGTAATAACATGGTTACCAAGTCGAGGGGAACGAGGTAATAACATGTTTTATATAGGGAGTACCGTTACCAGTCGATAATAACATGGTTTTATATAGGAGTACCGAGGTAATAACACCAAGTCGATGTGCAGGTTTTATATAGGAGTACCGAGTCGTAGGGGAACGAGGTAATAACATGGTTTTATATAGGGAGTACCGTTACCAAGTCGATGTGCAGGGGAACGAGGTAATAACATGGTTTTATATAGGGAGTACCGTTACCAAGTCGATGTGCAGGGGAACGAGGTAATAACATGGTTTTATATAGGGAGTACCGTTACCAAGTCGATGTGCAGGGGAACGAGGTAATAACATGGTTTTATATAGGGAGTACCGTTACCAAGTCGATGTGCAGGGGAACGAGGTAATAACATGGTTTTATATAGGGAGTACCGTTACCAAGTCGAATGTCCTTGAGTGGCCCAGCCAGAGCCCGGACATGAACCCAATCAAACATTTCTGGAGAGACTGAAAAGAATGAGAGAAACTCCCAACATACAGGTGTGCCAAGCTTATATGGTCATACCCAAGACAAACTTAAGGCTGTACTCGCTGCCAAAGGTGCTTCAACAAAGTACTGAGTAAAGGATCTGAATGCTTATGTAAATGTCATATTTTGTGTTTTTAATACATTTGCAAAAATGTCTAAAAATCTGTTTTTGCTTTCTCATTTTGGGGTATTGTGTGTACATTGAGGAGGGAAAAAAGCAATTTAATCAACTTTAGAATACATTTGAACCTTTATTTAACCAGTCAAGTCAGTTAATAACACATTCTTATTTACAATGACAGTCTACTGGGGAACTGCCTTGTTCAGGGGCAGAGTGACAGATTTTTACCTTGTCAGCTTTGGGATTCGATCCAGCAACCTTTCGGTTACTGGCCCAATGCTCTAACCTCTAACTAGGCTACCTGCCGCCCCAAGGCACCTCATGGTTGTAACGTAACAAAATGTGGAAAAGTCAAGGGGTTTGATACTTTCCGAAGGCACTGTATGCCCACCCAGCCCGCCCAATGGCTGCGCCCCTGCCCAGTCTTGTGAAATCAATAGATTAGGGCCTAATGATTTTTTTTTTATTAACTGATTTCCTTATATGAACTGTAACTCAGCAACATCTTTGAAATTGTTGCATGTTGCATTCATATTTTTGTTCAGTATATTCAATTCAATTTGAGTCTTGATTGTCAGTTGTTGTAAAAGGAACCAAAACGTCTGACTCCTCTGTAAACTTAAGGGTTAACCTCACAAAGCAGAGACTGAAATCTGAGAACTGACAGAGGAAACAGAAAGAGAGAGAGGAAATGGGGACTGGTGACTTCTGGGTATTGAAGAGAAGAGGAAGAATCCCTCCCTCGCTTTGAGGGCTGTCCTTCTGCTATTCTGACTGACACAACCCACTCTCTCTCTCTCCCCCGCTCTCTCTCTCTGTCTCTTTCCATCCCTTCTTACTCCGTTAGTGCCGTCTTTGGTCTGACAAGGCAGGACTGGACAGGAAACCACAGAGGGGGACCACATTCAGTGTCGCGCACAGACGGTACTTGCTGAACTGTTAAATTGTTCCCTCACTTACTGCTCTGGGCTAATTCAGCCTCAAGGAATGTGCTAGAGCTGAGTCACACTTCCTCCTGGATATGACAGCACTTCCTCCTGAATATGACAGCACTTCCTGTCCTCCACGCTACTGATGTAACCCCACCCTCTCCCTGCTTCCCTCACTCCTCCTCCCTCAACCCTCTCTTCCCCTCACCCCCGCCCAATCTGCTTCCTCTTAAAGTTAAAGGGGACATTAGCAACAGCCACAATCAATGGATCTCTGAGGGGCCTGTACAGGACGCCTCTCTAGCTTAGCACAGGACTACAATGGATCTCTGAGGCGCCTGTACAGTACGCCTCTCTAGCTTAGCACAGGACTACAATGGATCTCTGAGGCGCCTGTACAGGACGCCTCTCTAGCTTAGCACAGGACTACAATGGATCTCTGAGGCGCCTGTACAGTACGCCTCTCTAGCTTAGCACAGGACTACAATGGATCTCTGAGGCGCCTGCTTAGCAGGACGCCTCTCTAGCGCCTGTAGCACAGGACTACAATGGATCTCTGAGGCGCCTGTACAGTACGCCTCTCTAGCTTAGCACAGGACTGGATCTCTCTCTACGCCTCTAGCACAGGACTACAATGGATCTCTGATGCGCCTGTACAGTACGCCTCTCTAGCTTAGCACAGGACTACAATGGATCTCTGAGGCGCCTGTACAGGACTACAATGGATCTCGCCTCTCAGTAGCCTCTCTGCTAGCACAGGACTACAATGGATCTCTGAGGCGCCTGTACAGCACAGGACTACGCCTCTCTATGCTTAGCACAGGACTACAATGGATCTCTGAGGCGCCTGTACAGGACGCCTCTCGCCTGTAGCTTAGCACAGGACTACAATGGATCTCTGAGGGCCTGTACAAGACGCCTCTCTAGCTTAGCACAGGACTACAATGGATCTCTGCGCCTGTACAGGCGCCTGCTACAGGACGGATCCTCTCTACGCCTCTCTAGCTTAGCACAGGACTACAATGGATCTCTGAGGCGCCTGCTACAGGACGCCTCTCTGTACAGGACGCCTCTCTAGCTTACAGGACTACAATGGATCTCTGAGGCGCCTGTACAGTACTCCTCTCCAGCTTAGCACAGGACTACAATGGATCTCTGAGGCGCCTGTACAGGACGCCTCTCTAGCTTAGCACAGGACTACAATGGATCTCTGAGGCGCCTGTACAGTACTCCTCTCTAGCTACAATGGATCTCTGCGCCTGTACAGGACTACAATGGATCTCTGAGGCGCCTGTACAGGACGCCTCTCTAGGCGCCTGTAGCACAGGACTACAATGGATCTCTGAGGCGCCTGTACAGTACACCTCTCTAGCTTAGCACAGGACTACAATGGATCTCTGAGGCGCCTGTACAGTACGCCTCTCTAGCTTAGCACAGGACTACAATGGATCTCTGAGGCGCCTGTACAGGACGCCTCTCTAGCTTAGCACAGGACTACAATGGATCTCTGAGGCGCCTGTACAGTACTCCTCTCTAGCTTAGCACAGGACTACAAACAGCTGTCATTCAGTCATTCGTTGAATTTACATTTTCTTTCTATCCTGTATGGGAAAGTTTAAATTCATCGATTGATGCATCAATTGAGTGAGTTGAAATGGAATGAAGCGCAACCTTACTAAGTCATCCCTATCCTTCGTTTATAAACTAAGCTCCCATTATGTTATCTATCTAGGGTTAAAGTTCAGGTTAGGTTTAAGGTTAGGTTTAAGGTTAGGTTTAAAGTTAGGGTCCCATTCTTAGCCTGGTCAGATATAGAAAAGACTGTGGGATAGACTTTTGTTATTAAACAATGGTTACTTGTGTGGTGTTTGCTGGTCCACTTTATCACTGTGATTATTACAATGAGGACTAAAGTGAGCACCAAAAGTATTGGGACAGTGACAATGTTGTTGTTGTTTTGGCTCTGTACTCTGTACTTTGGATTTGAAATGATACAATGACTATGAGGTTAACGTGCAGACTGTCAGCTTTAATTTGAGGGCATTTTCATCCATATCGGGTCAACCGAAATTACTGCACTTTTTGCACATAGTCCTCCCATTTTAGGCCCACAAAGGTATTGGGAAAAATTAACTTATATTTGTATTAAAGTAGTAAAAAGTGTAGCATTTTGTCCCATATTCCTAGGATGCAATGATTAAATCAGTCTTGAGACTACCAAATTGTTGGATGCATTTGCTTTTTTGATTTGGTTGTACTTCAGATTATTTTGTGACCAATAGTAATGAACGATAAATAATGTATTGTCATTTTGGAGTCACTTTTACTATAAGTAAAAATAGAATGTTTCGAAACACTTCTACATTCATGTGGATGATACCATGGTTACGGATAATCCTGAATTAATCGTCAATTATGATGAGTGAGAAAGTTTACAGACAAACAAATATCATACCTGCCACAAAAATAATGGGGGTCTGATATTTGTGCGTCTGCATCTTTCTCAGTCAGAATCATCCATAATTCACTCAGGACTGTAATTTCTTAACAGTTCAAAATAACCTCAATTTTAAAGCTGTCAGTCTGCACTTTAACCTCATGGTCATTGTATAATTTCAAATCCAAAGTGATGGAGTGCAGAGCCAAAACAACAACATGTATCACTGTCCCAATACTTTTGGATCTCATTGTATGATTCACTCACTGAAGTCCTGCTCCAAGACTCTTGGGCTGGAGCCAAGGGACTCACTCAGTCCAAAACCCCCTTACTTCCCTCTCCTTCCCTCTCCTTCCCTCTCCTTCTCTCACACACGCACACGCACGCACGCACGCACGCACGCACGCACGCACGCACGCACGCACACACACACACACACACACACACACACACACACACACACACACACACACACACACACACACACACACACACACACACACACACACACAGGGCTGTGCACAGACCTTTCAGGGTCAGGTGTTCAAATTTAAAAAACAAACTCTCTTCTGCTTGTAACAATCAATCAACCAGTCTGACCTACTGTATCACCTGCTCAGAAGACCAATACTCGGGGAACTAAAACCCTTTTCTTATTAAAATGCTATAGAAATGTCCTAAATGCATTCATTCCATGGTAGAAAAATAGAATCCTGTATGTAGGCAATTACCGCTGGATCTGCCAAGAGGTCTGGACTATTATAGCACATGATAACCACAGAGTCACTGGTTCATCTAGCTGTTCCTTCTTAACTGCTACATTAGTAATGAAGTTATTAGAGATATTGAGGGAGCGTTGACCCTTCACCTACTTTACTCTGTATGATTGTAATGTGTCTGAATATGACTAAACCTAACCTTAGCCACAATGGATTAACATGTGCCCACTGTTTCAAATGAGCAATGTGCTACAGGCACGTTGTAGGTTATTTACGGGAACAAATGCATGCTTTTCAACCGATCGCTGCCTGCACCCGCATGCCCGACTAGCATCACCACCCTGGATGGTTCCGACCTTGAATATGTGGACATCTATAAGTACCTAGGTGTCTGGCTAGACTGCAAACTCTCCTTCCAGACTCACATCAAACATCTCCAATCGAAAATCAAATCAAGAGTCGGCTTTCTATTCCGCAACAAAGCCTCCTTCACTCACGCCGCCAAGCTTACCCTAGTAAAACTGACTATCCTACCAATCCTCGATTTCGGCGATGTCATCTACAAAATGGCTTCCAACACTCTACTCAGCAAACTGGATGCAGTCTATCATAGTGCCATCCGTTTTGTCACCAAAGCACCTTATACCACCCACCACTGCGACTTGTATGCTCTAGTCGGCTGGCCCTCGCTACATATTTGTCGCCAGACCCACTGGCTCCAGGTCATCTACAAGTCCATGCTAGGTAAAGCTCCGCCTTATCTCAGTTCACTGGTCACGATGGCAACACCCATCTGTAGCACACGCTCCAGCAGGTGTATCTCACTGATCATCCCTAAAGCCAACACCTCATTTGGCCGCCTTTCGTTCCAGTACTCTGCTGCCTGTGACTGGAACGAACTGCAAAAATCGCTGAAGTTGGAGACTTTTATCTCCCTCACCAACTTCAAACATCAGCTATCCGAGCAGCTAACCGATCGCTGCAGCTGTACATAGTCTATTGGTAAATAGCCCACCCATTTTCACCTACCTCATCCCCATACTGTTTTTATACTGTTTTTTTATTTTTTATTATTTATTTATTTAGTTTTCTGCTCTTTTGCACACCAATATCTCTACCTGTACATGACCATCTGATCATTTATCACCCCAGTGTTAATCTGCAAAATTGTATTATTCGCCTACCTCCTCATGCCTTTTGCACACAATGTATATAGACTCCCTTTTTTCTACTGTGTTATTGACTTGTTAATTGTTTATTCCATGTGTAACTCTGTGTTGTCTGTTCACACTGCTATGCTTTATCTTGGCCAGGTCGCAGTTGCAAATGAGAACTTGTTCTCAACTAGCCTACCTGGTTAAATAAAGGTGAAATAAAAAAATAAAAAAATCCCTGTGTCTTATTTAAAAGAAAAAAAATTGTTACAACATTCAACTGACAAAAATAAAGGTGGGTTTGTAAAAAACCTGTAGAGTAAAGTAAAACTCCAGTGATATCAATCTCTGACAACAACAAAAAGTCCCATCTCATGTGTTGCCCTTACAGAAAAATAACAGCTTAATAACAGTTATACTACAATCTAACCACAAAATTACTGCAATACAAATCAAATAAATGTTATTTTTGGACAGAGTATTGCAGTATACTGCACTTTGACTGAAATATTTTTTCCAAAGGGTGATGATACAGATTTGTTGTGAACAGTGCCACCACATGGCTTTTTTCTTTGTCAATATTGACCACATGCATCAAGTCGGAGAGACTACATTGATGAATGTCTTTTTAATGGAAAAACTATGGAAACCAAGATAAACGAAATCTTTACCCAATGCAATCCTTCTAACAATAAGATGTATCATGTTTGGTATAACTAAGGAATGTGGAATGTCCTATCATATTCCTTTGGAGAGCACAAGAATGTCCTGTAACGCAAACTTAAAAGTACCCAATGTGTGTTACTCACAATGGGAAATAAACCCCCCATTAATAAAATAAATAAATATTGAAACACGCTATAACTAGACCATTGTGCCCAAACCAATTTAACATCAACGTCTCACTGCAGAGCGACCTCAAGGTCCTAATCCCCAGATCTGCTTTCACTCCTGAATTAGTCATAGGTCATATAGGAATGCACAGGAGTGGTGTTGTTGACAAATCTAGCGCGAGTAGACAGAGCTTCCCACTGAGTCCTCCTCCAGTCTGCAAAACACGGGTACGGCTCAGTGGGTGAAAGCAAAGTGAAGTAGTTTATTATTTTACACCTGGCATGTTATATAAATCCTGTGACTCGGTGCGTTACGATGCAAACCTCTAGAAACAACACTCGGCACATCCGATGAGTCATGGCAGAGAGCAGCCTGTAACCTGACAGGAATCTAGGGGAATTCTACCAGAATGTGGCTTTACATGCATTAGCGATGCGCTGGTTGACTCATAACCCGCAGTCCCGATGGTTATATCTGTAGGGAGGACAGGTTTAGGGGTTGGATGCACACAGAGGCCAAATTGAGCTCTGTACCGCGTCGCTGTGCACCTCTCAAATTGTTCAACCATTTGGGAGGGCTTCGTATAGCTCTGCATTGACATGATTGGTTGAGGGTAGGTGAGGGCAAGAGGTACTGTATAAACACAAACTCACTTCCTTGACAACTTCCTTCACAACGGCTCAACCACTGCTCGGGAAGTGCAAGAAGTATGAATGCCGTGACTTCTGCAGAGGCCATTTCACTGTAAATGATGCACGACCTATGCAGAGGTCAGCATGAACATACAGGGCCTTTAAGGTAGTTCAATGTACCATAGCTATGTGGTAAAACACAAAGACAAAATGGTGTGTTAACCTCTCAATCAAAACAGAGTGCTTTAGACAAACCCACTCCTGTCCACACCTCTACTACTTTTCTTTGGACACACCCACTCCTGTCCACACGCCTACTACTTTCCTTTAGACACACCCACTCCTGTCCACACGCCTACTACTTTCCTTTAGACACACCCACTCCTGTCCACACGCCTACTACTTTCCTTTAGACACACCCACTCCTGTCCACACGCCTACTACTTTCCTTTAGACACACCCACTCCTGTCCACACACCTACTATTTTCCTTTGGACACACCCACTCCTGTCCACACACCTACTACTTTCATTTGGACACACCCACTCCTGTCCACACGCCTACTACTTTCATTTGGACACACCCACTCCTGTCCACACACCTACTACTTTCCTTTAGACACACCCACTCCTGTCCACATGCCTACTACTTTCCTTTAGACACACCCACTCCTGTCCACACGCCTACTACTTTCCTTTAGACACACCACTCCTGTCCACACACCTACTATTTTCCTTTGGACACACCCCTGTCCACTCCTGTCCACACGCCTGTCCACTACTTTTTCATTTGGACACACCCACCCCTGTCCACACGCCTACTATTTTCATTTGGACACACCCACTCCTGTCCACACGCCTACTACTTTCCTTTAGACACACCCACTCCTGTCCACACACCTACTACTTTCCTTTAGACACACCCACTCCTGTCCACACGCCTACTAGTTTCCTTTAGACACACCCAATCCTGTCCACACACCTACTACTTGCCTTTAGACACACCCTCCTCTGTACACACGCCTACTACTTTCTTTTAGACACACCCACTCCTGTCCACACGTCTACTACTTTCCTTTAGACACACCCACTCCTGTCCACACCTCTACTACTTTCCTTTAGACACACCCTCCTCTGTACACACGCCTACTACTTTCTTTAGACACACCCACTCCTGTCCACACGCCTACTACTTTCCTTTGACACACCCTCCTCTACTGTCCACACGCCTACTACTTTCCTTTAGACACACCCTCCTCTGTACTACACGCCTACTACTTTCTTTTCCTGTCCACACGCCTACTACTTTCATTTGGACACACCCACTCCTGTCCACACGACCCACACCCACTCCTGTCCACACGCCTACTACCCTTTAGACACACTACACTTTCTTTTTTAGACACACCCACTCCTGTCCACACGCCTACTACTTTCATTTGGACACACCCACTCCTGTCCACATGCCTACTACTTTCCTTTAGACACACCCACTCCTGTCCACACGCCTACTACTTTCCTTTAGACACACCCTCCTCTGTACACACGCCTACTACTTTCTTTTAGACACACCCACTCCTGTCCACACGCCTACTACTTTCATTTGGACACACCCACTCCTGTCCACACGCCTACTACTTTCCTTTGGACACACCCACTCCTGTCCACACGTCTACTACTTTCCTTTAGACACACCCACTCCTGTCCACACCTCTACTACTTTCCTTTAGACACACCCTCCTCTGTACACACGCCTACTACTTTCTTTTAGACACACCCACTCCTGTCCACACGCCTACTACTTTCATTTGGACACACCCACTCCTGTCCACACACCTACTACTTTCCTTTAGACACACCTTTCTTTTACTCCTGTCCACACGCCTACTACTTTCCTTTGTCCACACACCTAGACACACCCCACTCCTGTCCACACGCCTACTACTTTCCTTTAGACACTACTTTCCTTTAGACACACCCACTCCTGTCCACACGCCTACTTTCCTTTCCTCCTGTCCACACGCCTACTACTTTCCTTTAGACACACCCACTCCTGTCCACACACCTACTACTTTCATTTGGACACACCCACTCCTGTCCACACGCCTACTACTTTCATTTGGACACACCCACTCCTGTCCACACGCCTACTACTTTCATTTGGACACCACCTCACCATATTGGGCTGCAGCTACCCAGTTCTCTTCACATCCGGAGGGACACAGGACCGCAACCTCAAAGGGCATGTGCGCTCGGTGACTCACAGGGCGCGCGAGGAACCTATTTCTGGGCCGTATTTATAGAGCCATGCGCACATGTGGAGACAAAGTTCTACTACAGTAGTTGACAGACAGGAGACAAGAGACAATCTGAAGGACAGACAGGAGACAAGAGACTGAATCTGAAGGACAGGAGACAAGAGACTGAATCTGAAGGACAGACAGGAGACAAGAGACTGAATCTGAAGGACAGACAGGAGACAAGAGACTGAATCTGAAGGACAGACAGGAGACAGACTGAATCTGAAGGACAGACAGGAGACAAGAGACTGAATCTGAAGGACAGACAGGAGACAAGAGACTGAATCTGAAGGACAGACAGGAGACAAGAGACTGAATCTGAAGGACAGACAGGAGACAAGAGACTGAATCTGAAGGACAGACAGGAGACAAGAGACTGAATCTGAAGGACAGACAGGAGACAAGAGACTGAATCTGAAGGACAGACAGAGCAGTGTGGTCAGATTCTGGAACACAGGGTTTTTTTCATGTGTGTGTTCTTCATTGCACTGTCCTTGTTTATTGCTGTTGACTGTTGAACAACTGAATGGCAATATGAGATCGTGTCATTGTAATACCTTTACTATGGGACTAAGATACAATATGCTTGCCCTGTAGTCCTAGTGAAAGTTGGATAACGAATTAAGAAAGCTGCCAGGAATTCAAATGGGGAAAAAGCATAGCTAAATATTTCATTAAACTAATAGGGAGTCCTTCAAATGTGGGAAACATGAATAAACAAGTTATAGACATGTTTTCTAAGCAGGACCAGAAAGGGAATAAACTACATCATGATCAGATTGCACTGGGATGGGCCTGATGTTTCAGAAGTGATAAAACTGTCCATCTTCAACCAAAGATACAGCCTCTGCATTGGCTGAAGCATCGTAAAAGGCACCTTCAAATGTAACTGCATAAACTGTATTTAAAATCATAAAATATAAATTCCATGTATTAGCATATTCTGGTTGAGAAACAGAATCTTTCCAATCCTTTATCTCCCTCTCCCTATCCCATGAACATGCTTCTAACCCAGTGAACCTTGTCCGTCACACTTTTTCAACAGCCCACCACTGCCACAACTGACTGTGCTTCCCTCTGGGCTGGTGACATATTATTCTACCCTGCTGTACATCCAGTTTCCTCTCCCAAAACATTGACATGTGTGTTATGTGCTGAAGTGTGTGTGACTCGCGGGATATAAGAGTAAAAACAAACTGGAATGCAACGCACTCCAGCTGAGTCACCCACTTAAAATACACCTTCATCATTTAACAACTGCTTTGAACTAAGAATCTGTTCTTTCTTGTATGGGTGGGTGTCAGAGGAGGCTGGTGGGAGGCGCTATAGGAGGACAGGCTCATTGTATTGGCTGGAATGGAATGAATGGAACGGTATCAAACACATGTAACAAATGAAACATGTTTGACTCCGTTCCATTTGAATATGTCTGATGTGTGGAGTAATTACAATGTTGTTGATCCGTCCACAGTTTTCTCCTATCACAGCCATTAAAATCTGTAGCTGTTTTAAAGTCACCATTGGCCTCATGGTGAAATCCCCGAGCGGTTTCCTTCCTCTACGGCAACTGAGTTAGGAAGGACGCCCGTATCTTTGTAGTGACTGGGTGTATTGATACACCATCCAAAGTGTAATTAATAAATAATTAATAAACATGCTCAAATGGATATTCAATGTCTGTTTGTTTTTTTAAAATCTGCCAATAGGTGCCCTTCTTTGCAAGGCATTTGAAAACCTCCCTGGTCTTTATGGTAAAATCAGTGTTTGAAATTCACTGCCTGACTGAGGGACCTTACAGATAATTGTATGTGTGGGGTACAGAGATGAAGTAGTCATAAAAAGAATCATGTTAAACACATACAAATTATTATATGATTTGTGAAGCACAATTTTATGCACACTTGTGTGACGGGTCTATGGGTACATGGGTACAGGTGTCTATGGGTACAGGTGTGTATGGGCACATTCTTATCCCTGAATGTATTTAGGCTTGCCACAGCAAAAGTGGTTGAATACTTATTGACTTAAGACACTTCAGCTTTTCAATTGTAATTCATTTGCGAACATTTCTAAAAACATAATTCCACTTTGAATATTATGGGATATTGTGTGTAAGTCATTCACATGAGATCTCTATGTAATGAATGTTAAGTTCTGGCTCGAACACAACAACATGTGGAAAAGGTTGAGGGGTTGTGAGTCCTTTCTGAAGGTACTGTATTATTACTGGTGTCACTACGTCAGACTTGCCACTGGACGACCTCTCTCAAGTTTAGCTAGAGGGACACCTACTGGTTATGCATTAGTTCTGCACACTACAATTATAAGACCAGAATGTTCATACATAAAAGGCCCAACGCAGCCATTTTTATCTCAATATCAAATCACGAAGTACCTTACTGTGACTGTTTTCAATTAAAATTGTAAAAAATAAATTTAAAAAAGACATTTCTCAAACAAGAATTTAGCTAGGACTGGCTGGGAGTGGTCTGAGTGGGGAGGGAAAACTGAAAACTAGCTGTTATTGGCAAAGAGGTTTGGAACTCTTTCTTTTTGGTCTATTAACGAATTAAACCCCGGACAAATCTCCATCCAACCAAAACAGGCTGAAATTTTCTGCGGTCATTTCAAACAGTTTTTACACTAAAAGGGCATTATTATAATTTTCACAATTTCACATTATTGTTCCAACCTCATAGTGTGGAAATATATATAAAACACAGAGAAATCACATTTTTGACTGCACTGGGCCTTTAGCTAAGTAAGGCAACACAAGATTGTTTATTCACTTAGTTCAATTAATCAATCAATCAAATGTATTTATAAAACACTTTTTACATCAGCAGACGTCACAAAGTGCTGTACAGAAACCCAGTCTAAAACCCCAAACAGCAAGCAATGCAGGTTTGGAAGCACGGTGGCTCGGAAAAACTCCCTAGAAAGGCCAAAACCTAGGAAGAAACCTAGAGAGGTACCAGGCTATGAGGGGTGGCCAGTCCTCTTCTGGCTGTGCCGGGTGGAGATTATAACAGAACATGGCCAAGATCAAATGTTCATAAATGACCAGCATGGTCAAATAATAATAATCACAGTAGTTGTCGAGGGTGCAACAAGTCAGCACCTCAGGAGTAAATATCAGTTGGCTTTTCATAGCCGATCATTAAAAGTATCTCTACCACTCCTGCTGTCTCTAGAGAGTTGAAAACAGCAGGTCTGGGACAGGTAGCACGTCCGGTGAACAGGTCAGGGTTCCATAGCCGCAGGCAGAACAGTTGAAACTGGCGCAGCAGCACGGCCAGGTGGACTGGGGACAGCAAGGAGTCATCATGCCAGGTAGTCCCGAGGCATGGTCTTAGGGCTCAAGTCCTCCAAAAGAGAGAAAGAAATAAAGAGATAATTAGAGAAAGCACACTTAAATTCACACAGGACACCGGATAAGACAGGAGAAATACTCCAGATATAACAGACTGACCCTAGCCCCCCGACACAAACTACTGCAGCATAAATACTGGAGGCTGAGACAGGAGGGGTCAGGAGACATTGTTGCCCCATCCAATGATACCCCTGGACAGGGCCAAACAGGCAGGATATAATCCCACCCACTTTGCCAAAGCACAGCCCCCACACCACTAGAGGGATATCTTCAACCACCAACTTACCATCCTGAGACAAGGCCGAGTACAGCCCACAAGATCTCAGCCACGGCACGAACCCAAGGGGGGCGCCAACCCAGACAGGAAGGCCACGTCAGTGACTCAACCCACCCCTCCTAGGGATGGCAAGGAAGAGCACCAGTAAGCCAGTGACTCAGCCCCTGTAATAGGGTTAGAGTCAGAGAATCCCAGTGGAGAGAGGGGAACCGGCCAGGCAGAGACCGCAAGGGAGGTTCGTTGCTCCAGAGCCTTTCCGTTCACCTTCACACTCCTGGGCCAGACTACACTCAATCATATGACCTAGTGAAGAGATGAGTCTTCAGTAAAGACTTAAAGGTTGAGACCAAGTCTGCGTCTCTCACAAGGGTAGGCAGACCATTCCATAAAAATGGAGCTCTATAGGAGAAAGCCCTGCCTCCAGCTGTTTGCTTAGAAATTCTAGGAGGCCTGTGTCTTGTGACCGTAGCGTACGTGTAGGTATGTACGGCAGGACCAAATTGGAAAGATAGGTAGGAGCAAGCCCATGTAATGCTTTGTAGGTTAGCAGTAAAACCTTGAAATCAGCCCCTGCCTTGACAAGAAGCCAGTGTAGGGAGGCTAGCACTGGAGTAATATAATCACATTTTTTGGTTCTAGTCAGGATTTTATCAGCTGTATTTAGCACAAACTAAAGTTTATTTTGTGCTTTATCCGGGTAGCCGGAAAGTAGAGCATTGCAATAGTCTTACCTAGAAGTAACAAAAGCATGGATTCATTTTTCTGCATCAGTTTTGGACAGAAAGTTTCTGATTTTTGCAATGTTACATAGATGGAAAAAAGCTGTCCTTGAAACAGTCTTGATATGTTCGTCAAAAGAGAGATCTGGATCCAGAGTAATGCCGAGGTCCTTCACAGTTTTATTTGAGACGACTGTACAACCATCAATATTAATTGTCAGATTCAACAGAAGATCTCTATGTTTCTTGGGACCGAGAACAAGCATCTCTGTTTTGTTCGAGTTTAAAAGTAGAAAGTTTGCAGCCATCCACTTTGTTATGTCTGAAACACAGGCTTCTAGCAAGGGCAATTTTGGGGCTTCACCATGTTTCTTTGAAATGTACAGCTGTGTGTCATCCGCATAGCTGTGAAAGTTAACATTATGTTTTTGAATGAGATCCCCAAGAGTTAAAATATATAGCGAAAACAATAGTGGTCCTAAAACGGAACCTTGAGGAACACCGAAATTTACAGTTGATTTGTCAGAGGACAAACCATTCACAGAGACAAACTGATATCTTTGCGACAGATAAGATCTAAACCAGGCCAGAACTTGTCCGTGTAGACCAATTTGGGTTTCTAATCTCTCCAAAAGAATGTGGTGATCGATGGTATCAAAAGCAGCACTAAGGTCTAGGAGCACGAGAACAGATGCAGAGCCTTGGTCTGACGCCATTAAAAGGTAATGTACCACCTTCACAAGTGCAGTCTCAGTGCTATGATGGGGTCTAAAACCAGACTGTATACATTGTTTGTCTTCAGGAAGGCAGTGAGTTGCTGAGCAACAGCTTTTTCCAAAAGTTTTGAGAGGAATGGAAGATTCGATATAGGCCGATAGTTTTTTATACTGTATTTTCAGGGTCAAGGTATGGCTTTTTCAAGAGAGGCTTTATTACTGCCACATTTAGTGAGTTTGGTTCACATCCGGTGGAGAGAGAGCCGTTTATTATGTTCAACATTGGAGGGCCAAGCACAGGAAGCAGCTCTTTCAGTAGTTCAGTTGGAATAGGGTTCAGTATGCAGCTTGAAGGTTTAGAGGCCATGATTTTTTCATCATTGTGTTAAGAGATATAATACTAAAACACTTTGTCCACCGTAGATTGCTCCTCTTCCTGTTCGGGCGGCGCTCGAGTGGGTGTGTCTAAAGGAAAGTAGTAGGCGTGTGGACAGGAGTGGGTGTGTCTAAAGGAAAGTAGTAGGCGTGTGGACAGGAATGGGTGTGTCTAAAGGAAAGTAGTAGGCGTGTGGACAGGAGTGGGTGTGTCTAAAGGAAAGTAGTAGGCGTGTGGACAGGAGTGGGTGTGTCTAAAGGAAAGTAGTAGGCGTGTGGACAGGAGTGGGTGTGTCTAAAGGAAAGTAGTAGAGGTGTGGACAGGAGTGGGTGTGTCTAAAGGAAAGTAGTAGAGGTGTGGACAGGAGTGGGTGTGTCCAAATGAAAGTAGTAGGCGTGTGGACAGGAGTGGGTGTGTCCAAATGAAAATAGTAGGTGTGTGGACAGGAGTGGGTGTGTCTACTATTACTAGAAAAGATTCATATTCATGAAATCACAAGTGCAATATTGCAAAACACAGTTTAGCCTTTTGTTAATCCACCTGTCGTCTCAGATTTTGAAATTATGCTTTACAGCGAAAGCAATACAAGCGTTTGTGTAAGTTTATCGATCGTTTGACAAAACAATAAGTACACTTAGCATCAGGTAACTTGGTCACGAAAATCAGAAAAGCAATCAAATTAATCGTTTACCTTTGATGATCTTCGGATGTTTTTACTCACGAGACTCCCAGTTAGACAAATGTTCCTTTTGTTCCATAAAGATATTTTTTATATCCAAATACTTCCGTTAGTTTGGTGCGTTATGCCCAGGAATCCACCGGAAAGAGCGGTCACGACAACGCAGACAAATATTCCAAATTATATCCATAATGTCCACAGAAGCATGTCAGACATTTTCTATAATCAATCCTCAGGGTGTTTTTCAAATATCTATTCGATAATATATCAACCGGGATAGTTGGCTTTTCACTAGGTCCGGGAGTAACAATGGCCGCCTTTCTCTTTTGCGCACAATTCACTCTGAGAGCCCCCACCTGTCCACTTACGCAATGTGGTCGTTCACGCTCATTCTTCAAAATAAAGGCCTGAAACTATGTCTGAAGACTGTTGATACCTTGAGGAAGCGATAGGAAAAGGAATCTGGTTGATATCCCTTTAAATGGAGCAATGGGAGGCTATGGAACATGGAGTTTTCAAAATATGCCTACCTTCAAACTCAGTGCCTCTTTGCTTGACATCATGGTAAAATCAAAAGAAATCAGCCAAGACCTCAGAAAAAAAATATGTGACCTCCACAAGTCTGATTTATCCTTGGGAGCAATTTCCAAACGCCTGAAGGTACCATGTTTATCTGTACAAACAATAGCACGCAAGTATAAACACCATGGGACCACACAGTCGTCACACCGCTCAAGAAGGAGATGCATTCTATCTCCTAGAGATGAACGTACTTTGGTGCAAAAGTGCAAATCAATCCCAGAACAACAGCAAAAGACCTTGTGAAGATGCTGGAGGAAATGGGTACAAAAGTATCTATATCCACAGTAAAACGAGTCCTATATCGACAAAACCTGAAAGGCCACTCACAAGGAAGATGCCACTGATCCAAAACCGCCATAAAAAGCCAGACTACGGTTTGCAACCGCACATTGGGACAAAGATCGTACTTTTTGGAGAAATGTCCTCTGGTCTGATGAAACAAAAATGGAACTGTTCAACCATAATGACCATTGTTATGTTTGGAGGAAAAAGGGGGAGGCGTGCAAGCCGAAGAACTCCATCCCAACCATGAAGCACGAGGGTGGCAGCATCATGTTGGGGGGGGGTGCTTTGCTGCAGGAGCGACTGGTGCACTTCACAAAGTAGATGGCATCATGAGAATGGGAAATTATGTGGATATTTTGAAACAACATCTTAAGACATCAGTCAAGAAGTTAAAGCTTGGTCACAAATGGGTCTTCCAACTGGACAATGACCACAAGCATACTTCCAAAGTTGTGGCAAAATGGTTTAAGGACAACAAAGTCAAGGTATTGGAGTGGCCATCACAAAGCACTGAACTTAAAAAGCATGTGCGAGCAAGGAGGCCTACAAAACCTGACTCAGTTACACCAGCTCCGTCAGGAGGAATGGGCCAAAATTAAAGCTTGTGGAAGGCTACCCGAAACATTTGACCCAAGTTAAACCATTTAAATGCAATGCTAACAAATACTAATAGAGTGTTTGTAAACTTCTGACCCACTGGGAATGTGATGAAAGAAATAAAAGCTGAAATAAATCATTCTCTCTACTATTATTCTGACATTTCACATTCTTAAAATAAAGTGGTGATCCTAGCTGACATAAGACAGGGAATTTTTACTCTGATTAAATGTCAGGAATTGTGAAAAACTGAGTTTAAATGTATTTGGCTTAGGTGTAAGTAAACTTTCAACTTCAACTGTATATTAAATCTCCTAGATAGAGGACAGACACTCCTTATCATTTATTTTTTGACTGTCTTTTCGTCCTTTCATGAATGTGTTATTCATTTAGTTTCTATGGGCTATAGTAGTAAAGGCCAAATTCAATATTTTAGGAAATAAATACACTGACCATGGAGATCACAATAAAAGCAGCAGAGACCTCAGGTGACTCTCTGTCCAGATCAGAAGGAACCCCTTTGATGCAGCTGCTGCCTTCATCCCCCCTGTACGTAGTTCAAAGGGGTTCCTACTGTGGAGACAGAGTCCTGGAACAACCCAGTGGCAAGCCTTCTGATGTTTGTTCACCATCTTACCCTCCTCTTCTCCTCTTCTCTGTATCCTGTTTCCTTCTCTCTTTTTAAAAATGTTCTTGTCCTCGTCTGCTAAATGACTTAAATGTAAATGTAAATGTGTAAATGTCTTCTCTCACCTCCTCCACTCCCCATTCCTAGATGTTCCCGGGCACAGAGTGCTGGCCGTTCCACCGCCACCAGGGCTCGTGTGGCAGGCTGATGGTCTGGGCAAGCTCCAGACCTCTGTGGGGCCTTTTCTAGTTCCACCAGGGAGTTCCTCTAGAGGAATGATTAGGCCTACCAGCTGCTCCAGATCACCCAGGACCTGCGCCACAACAGCCTGGGCTTCCTGCTCTACTATACCCGGCTAGGAGAGGACATGTTCAGCTTGCTAGATAACCAGTGTTCATCACAGATGCCAGCAGCATAGGAGTCATTGACCTGGAGCAGGGTGAGTGGAATGAATGGCTACCAGCGCTGACGTTACGGAGGATGGGGAGACCGATGATGATGATGATGATAAGGGGTTGCACTTTCCTAAAGTACTCAAAGCTATATTACATGTAGGTGGTGGCCCGAAGCCAAAACATGTGAAGTTGATCCATCCCCTTCGAGGAGAATTGTTGTTTATGACATTAAAACATTCTTATGATGACTATAAAATTAGTTGACACCTTCAATTCTTGGCCATTTTCTCATAAAGAATATTTCAACAATGTCTGCTCAGGCAAATTTGCTGAACTACTAAATGTAGAACCAATCAGAACTCCTGTACATTCCCTTCATTAATGAAGGCAGCCATTGGCCTGCTTCTATCTATGATGTAAGCAAAGCCTCGTGAAAACGTGAGCTGCTGTCTAATGAAGAGGAACAGATATACACTATATATACAAAAGTATGTGGACCCCTTCAAATTTGTTGATTCGGCTATTTCAGCCACACCCATTGCGGAGGTGTATAAAATCGAGCACACAGCCATGAAATCTCCATAAACAAACATTGGCAGTAAAGTGGCCTCACTGGAGAGCTCAGTGACTTTCAACATAGCACTGTCATAAGATGCCACCTTTCCAACAAGTCAGTACATCAATTTTCTGCCCTGCTACAGCTGCCCTGGTCAACTGTAAGTGCTGTTATTGTGAAGTGGAAACATCTAAGTAGGCCACACAAGCTCACAGAACAGGACCGCTGAGTGCTGAAGAGCGTAGCAAGTAAAAATCATCTGTACTCAGATGCAACACTTACTACCGAGTTCCAAACTGCCTCTGGAAGCAAGTAAGCACAAGAACTGTTAGTCGGGAGCTTCATAAAATAGGTTTTCATGGCCGAGCAATGCCAAGCGTCAGCTGGTGGGGTGTAAAGCTCACTGCCATTGGACTCTTATGGAAACGCATTCTCTGGAGTGATGAATCACACTACACCATCTGGCAGTCCAACAGACAAATCTGGGTTTGGCAGATGCCAGGAGAACGCTACCTGCCCCAATACATAGTGCCAACTGTAAAGTTTGGTGTAGGAGGAATAATGGTCTGGGGGTGTTTTACATTGTCCGGGCTAGGCCCCTTAGTTCCAGTGAAGGGAAATCTTAACGCTACAGCATACAATGACATTCTAGACGATTCTGTGCTTCCAACTTTGTGGCAACAGTCTGGGGAAGGCCCTTTCCTGTTTGAGCATGACAATTTCCCTGTGCACAAAGCGAGGTCCATACAGAAATGTTTTGTCGAGATCGGTGTGGAAGAACTTGACTGGCCTGCACAGAGCCCTGACCTCGATTCCATCGAAAACCTTTGGGATGGTTTCGAACGCCAACTGCAAGCCAGGCCTAATCGCCCAACATCAGTGCCCGACCTCACTAATGTTCTTGTGGCAGAATGGAAGCAAGTTCCCACAGCAATGCTCCAACATTAGTGGAAAGCATTCCCAGAAGAGTAGAGGCAGCAAAGAGGGGACCAACTCCATTTTAATGCCCATGATTTTGGAATGAGATGTTCGATGAAAAGATGTTCACATACTTTTGGTCATGTGGTGTAGCTAGCTCCCAAAGACTGAAATAAGATAAATATCTGTTTGAGTAAATTTAAATATCTGTTTTCGTTGACCATTTAACCAATTTATTGAAAGCCAATCTGAAAGCTACTGTTAATTTAACAACACTCAGTGGCCAGTTTATTAGGAACACCCATCTAGTAGAGTCAGACCCCCCTTTCCCTCCAGAATAGCCTGACTTCTTTGGGGTATGGAAACATTGCTCAATTGGTATCAAGGGACCTAACGTGTGCCTGTAAAAACATCATTACACACACCATTACACCACCGCCACCAGCCTGTACTGTTGACACCAGACAGGATGGGGCCATGGACTGATGCTATAATCATGCCAAAACATGATTCAAAAATTGAATTCACTGACAGAGAGGGAGGTAATGAAACACAAATAGACATTTACAGTAGCTGGCTAGGCTAGTCAAATTAACAGTAGCTTTCAATAAACTGGTTAAACTGGTTAAATTAACAGTAGCTTTCAATAAACTGGTTGCTTATGCCAAATCCTGACCAGGCAATGTTTTTCCACTCCTCAATTGTCCAGTGTTGGTGATCGTGTGCCCGCTGGGGTCGCTTCTTCTTGTTCTTAGCTGATAGGAGTGGAACCTGCTGTGGTCGTGTGCTGCAGTAGCCCATCCGTGACACAGACCGATGAGTTTTGCATTCTGAGATGCTGTTCTGCACAACACTGTTGTGCTGCGCCGTTATTGGTCTGTTTGAGGCCTGCCTGTTCGCTTGCAAGATTCTTGCCATTCTCTCACCAACAAGCTGTTTTCACCCACAGGACTGCCACTGACTCAAGGTGTTTTGTTTGTAGCACCATTCTCTGTAAAACCTAGACACAGTCATGCGTGAGAAGCCCAGGAGGCCAGCCGTTTCTGAGATACTGGAATCGGCGCGCCTGGCACTGACGATCATACCAAGCTCAAAATCGCTTAGGTCACACACTTTATTAGGTGGTGTACCTAATAAACTGGCCAAGGAGTGTATGTCTCATTTCAAGTAATTAGTAGCAGGCTTAACCTGTTGATCCTACCCCCTACTTTTTCGAACATTGTTAAAAATCGCGCAACATTTCAGCGCCCTGCTACTCATGCCAGGAATATAGTATATGCATATGATTAGTATGTGTGGATAGAAAACACTCAGACGTTTCTAAAACTGGTTAAATCACGGCTGTGACTATAACAGAACGTGCGTTTCATCGAAAAGCGCAGGAAAATCTGATCACTGAAAACTGGAAAATATATCAATGGACCGATTTAATCGAAAAAAAGACCCAATAGTGATGTTTATGGGACATCTAGGAGTGCCAACAAAGAAGATTGTCAAAGGTAATGAATGTTTTATATTTTATTTGTGCGTTTTGTGTAGCGCCGACTATGCTAATTATTTTGTTTACGTCCCCTGCGGGTCTTTTGGGGTGTTACATGCTATCAGATAATAGCTTCTCATGCTTTCGCTGAAAAGCATTTTAAGAATATGACTTGTTGGCTGGATTCACAACGAGTGTAGCTTTAATTCAGTACCCTGCATGTGTGTTTTAATGAACGTTTGAGTTTTAACGAGTGCTATTAGCATTTAGCGTAGCGCATTTGCATTTCCAGATGTCTAGATGGGACGCCTGCGTGTCGGGGGGACGCAAGAGGTTAAAGAACCATTAAATAATATACGTTTGCATAGAAACCCAAATAAAAGCATGTAGATGGTAAGGTGTGAGTGTGTGTAAGCAAACTAAGTGTGCGTGTCATGTATACTTCATGACACGCACCTGTGTAATCAGCTGGTTAATCAGCTTCTTGATATGACACACCTGTCAGGTGGATGGATTATCTTGGCAAAGGAGGCTCACTAACAGGGTTGTAAACAAATTTGTGCACAACATTTTCAATGTGTATTAAAGGAACACAATTGCCTCTGAACTACGAGCACACAAAAGAATCCTGGGTTGGGTCTGATAGGGGAATACAGTTTTGAAACAGGGAGGTGCAACCTGAAATTACACTGAACAAAAAATATAAATAATCATTTTTGGGAATATTTTTTTTTAGCTCATTAAACATGGGACTAACACTTTACATGTTGCGTTCATATTTTTGTTCAGTGTTTATTTCCCTATTGAACACAACCAGGTTTCTTTTGCTGGTAATTCAGAGGCTATTGTGTTCCTTTAAGCGTGACTGTAACTCCGTATTAGAGGGACAATTTACTGAGATGATGTAATTGTCTACAAAGAGAAGAAAATGCTACCCTGCGAGCAGTGAGTGTACAAACAGAACATCTAAAAACTGTCAGATAAATAGTTCTAATAACCAGAGTCCTAAGGTCAAACAGTAGTTGTCTGAAGTAACTGCAACGTTCCTTTTCCTCATGAAACAAAAAAACAATATGTTCCACTGTTCTATCAGATCTACAGAAGCCCAGTGGGGATATGTAATGATGTCTGCTGTCTTTGTGTATAGTGGCATCATATGGAAGATTGGGTTGGAATTGCGGGGGAAATAGACCCACACACAGACTAGGGGAGAGAAGCTGATTTCTGACAGTATTTTTGAATTTAGTATATTTTTTAGGATCCCCAATTAGATGCTGCCAAGGCATCGGCTACTCTTCCTGGGGTCCAAACAGAAATACCTTATTTACATAAATATTAAGACAATTTGCTGAAATTTTTTCCAATGTTTATCCTTGAGATGTTTCTACTGTAACGGTTTTCCCCCTCTTATGAGGAGGAGTAGGAAAGATCAGACCAATGCGCAGCGTGGGAAGTGTCCATATTTTAATGAAATATAACCGAACACTGAATACATGAAATAAATGAAAACTGAAACAGTTCTGTATGGTAAAACACAGAAAACAACTACCCACAACCCATAGTTGGAAAACAGGCTGCCTAAATATGGTTCTCAATCAGAGACAGCTGCCTCTGATTGGGAACCGTACCAGGCCAAACACAGAAATACAAAACCTAGAATACACAACATAGAATGCCCACCCCAACTCACGCCCTGACCAAACTAAAACAGAGACATAAAAAAGGAACTAAGGTCAGGACGTGACATCTACAACTTGATTGGAGTCCACCTGTGGTACATGATTTGGAAAGGCACACACCTGTCTATATAAGGTCCCACACTTTGGTCTGAATGCCAAGTGTCACGTCTGGAGGAAACCTGGCACCATCCCTACGATGAAGCATGGTGGTGGCAGCATCATGCTGTGGGGATGTATTTCAGTGGCATGAATTGGGAGACTAGTCAGGATCAAGGCAAAGATGAAGGTAGCAAAGTACAAGGAGATCCTTGATTAAAACCTGCTCCAGAGTGCTCAGGACCTGGGGCGAATGTTCACCTTCCAATAGGACAACTATCCTAAGCAAACAGCCAAGAAAACAGGAGTAATCAGTAGTAGGGCAGTCATGAAATTTCATCAGCCAGTGATGAACTGTCAGTCTTACGGTAATTGACCGAAAAGTAACATAAACACATTTAGCATCTCCTGGCTTCCACACATAACCTACAACCCAGATCCAGATCGAGGGAGATTATCAGTGGTCTTGTATGTCTTCCATTTCCTAATAATTGCTCCCACAGTTGATTTCTTGCAGATTCAGTCTTCCCAGCCTGGTGCAGGTTTACAATTTTGTTTCTGTTGTCCTTTGACAGCTCTTTGGTCTTGGCCATAGTGGAGTTTGGAGTGTGATTGTCTGAGGTTGTGGACAGGTGTCTTTTATACTGATAAGTTCAAACAGGTGCCATTAATACAGGTAACGAGTGGAGGACAGAGGAGCCTCTTAAAGAAGAAGTTACAGGTCTGTGAGAGCCAGAAATCTTGCTTGTTTGTAGGTGACCAAATACTTATTTTCCACCATAATTTGCAAATAGATTCATTAAAAATCCTACAATGTGATTTTCTTGATTTTTTTCCTCCTCATTTTGTCAGTCATAGTTGCAGTGTACCTATGATGAAAATTACAGGCCTCTCATCTTTTTAAGTGGGAGAACTTGCACAATTGGTGGCTGATTAAATACTTTTTTGCCCCACTGTATTAGGTAATGGAAGACATACAATACCACTGATAATCTCCCTCGATCTGGGGCTCCACGCAAGATCTCACCCCGTGGGGTCAAAATGATCACAAGAACGGTGAGCAAAAATCCCAGAACCACACGGGGGGACCTAGTGAATGACCTGCAGAGAGCTGGGACCAAAGTAACAAAGCCTACCATCAGTAACACACTACGCCGCCAGGGACTCAAATCCTACAGTGTCAGACGTGTCCCCCTGCTTAAGCCAGTACATGTCCAGGCCCGTCTGAAGTTTGCTAGAGAGCATTTGGATGATCCAGAAGAAGATTGGGAGAATGTCATATGGTCAGATGAAACCAAAATATAACTTTTGGTTAAAAACTCAACTCGTCGTGTTTGGAGGACAAAGAATGCTGAGTTGCATCCAAAGAACTCCATACCTACTGTGAAGCATGGGGGTGGAAACATCATGTTTTGGGGCTGTTTGTCTGCAAAGGGACCAGGACGACTGATCCGTGTAAAGGAAAGAATGAATGGGGCCATGTATCGTGGGATTTTGAGTGAAAACCTCCTTCCATCAGCAAGGGCATTGAAGATGAAACGTGGCTGGGTCTTTCAGCATGACAATGATCCCAAACACACCGCCCAGGCAACGAAGGAGTGGCTTCGTAAGAAGCATTTCAAGGTCCTGAAGTGGCATAGCCAGTCTCCAGATCTCAACCCCATAGAAAATCTTTGGAGGGAGTTGAAAGTCAGTGTTGCCCAGCAACAGCCCCAAAACATCACTGCTCTAGAGAAGATCTGCTTGGAGGAATGGGCCAAAATACCAGCAACAGTGTGTGAAACCCTTGTGAAGACTTACAGAAAATGTTTGACCTCTGTCATTGCCAACAAAGGGTATATAACAAAGTATTGAGATAAACTTTTGTTATTGACCAAATACTTATTTTCCACCATCATTTGCAAATAAATTCATTAAAAATCCTACAATGTGATTTTCTGGATTTTTTTTCTCATTTTGTCTGTCATAGTTGCAGTGTACCTATGATGAAAATTACAGGCCTCTCTCATCTTTTTAAGTGGGAGAACTTGTACAATTGGTGGCTGACTAAATACTTTTTTGCCCCACTGTAGCTCAGTATTTGAAACATTTATTTTATACAGTCAATGGGTAGGTCCATGGTTAATTTTGAGACTCCCCCTTAACTCAGTCTGTCTCTCTCCCTCTCTCTCTGACATATTGTCCTGCCTGGGTCAGGTTGTGCCCCCCTCCTTGCAGCTCCGCCCCCACCACCCAGAGCCTCACTCTGCTCTGCACAGCCCTGCTGCCCTGACTGCTGCTCACATCCAGGGAGAGGGTGGCCGAGCCAACCAGGCTACCCAGGCAGGCGGAGGCAGGTATGCCAGAGACGTGTCCCTGTTGCTGAGAGTGGGTGCAGACCCGAGCTGGAGGATCATGGCAGCAGTAAGATCTCTGAGGGACCTGCTTAAACCCCTGAGGCCCAGCAACCCACGCTACGCCTACAGATACCCAGAGTGTAGATACAACCAGGAATACAGAGAGATGGCAGGACTACACTACCCATACTTCCCTGCTATATAGACAATGTTAAGTCCACAGGTGCAGATATGACCAGATATGAAACCTGGTGGGACTGCAGAGCTTTGAGATCGGACTGGCACAGGGACTTTAGAAACGTTATGGAACAGGACAGAACTGATGCCAGGGTGGTGTGTGCTGGAATTGACTATGCACTGAGCTGAATTGCCTATGCATACAAAGGGGGTGGTGCTTCTACACAGGGTTGTGCATGTGATCTGTCGTAACAGCTTGTAGTGCTTGCTTGTGTAGAAATGAGGCCTGTCAGAGTTAACTAATTCACTTTTTGTCATTTTAGTGTACTAATATTTTTTCATTGTGATAAACCACATTGCAATCAAAATACACTGAAAACGTCCGAAATACATAATCTACAGCTAAATACAACAATGTGATGTCAAAAGTTGACAGTGATGTTAACCGTTAAAGTAATGCTTTATTAATGTACCTGAATGTGGAATGGGCACAGATGAGGATCTACCTGTGCAGAGCAACACATGCCCCTTTGCCCTTCCAGTCTCCAAAGTGCCCTTTTTGTGGTGGTATAATTTCCCCCAAAAGTAGTTTTTTTTCCTATACATTTTTGGTGGGTTGTTCTTTAAATTCTCATCTATGCTTCAGAATCAAAAAGTTGAGAGTCTTGATTCTTGACCAGTTTGCAAAGTGGGCATGCACATCCAGTGACCAAAAGTAACTTTAAAAAAATGTATTCCAGTTTCGCAAAAACAGAGTTGGCCTAAGTTTATCATCCATAGAAAATTCAGTTTAGCAAAATCTACTAGTGACTCATTTTCACTAGAACAAAAGGCTAGCTGGCGATCTACTAGCGACTCATCTAGAACAAAAGGCTACCTGGAAATCTACTTGCGACTCATCTTCGCTAGAACAAAAGGCTACCTGGCGATCTGATTGACCCTTGTCATATTTCAGATACTGTAGGTGCAGTTCGGTGGCTAGGGGCAGATCATACACACATGCCCGACTTAGACACAGGCAGTAGTGCTGGCAGAACCTGGCCATAGATTAGTGTTTGTCAACCATTTCCCGTACCAGTGACTGTTGAGACATGGTCCTCCTCTTTCAACCAGCTCACGCCATGGCTGCAGATCCAACTTTTTCTGGATTTTTTTTGTCCCTGACTACAAGATCAGGAGCTTCCTGAAGATTTTGTGTATGCAGATATTCTCCACGTGCAGAGAACCCGCTACTCAGGTGAAAGGTGCCTGTTTAATAAAGTTAGATCAAGCTGAATCGATGTCTGCAAGATCTCAAATAATGATCACAGTATTCGACATAACAGAACCAAGTATAACAGCATAGCGTTACTGTAAGACAAAAGAACCACCACATTTAATCGTGAATGATATATTCTTAAAGTTTTACCCACAGTAACCAACCATTTGATCTCAGATCAGTTTCATGGGGATATATGCATTTAAATCTGGAGTTTTTGAAGTAGCCTTCAGTGATGTTTTGAATGATGTACAATGAGCTAATTTCAGAGCAGATGGTGTGAACTGTAGCGTAGCCTACCTGTGTATTTTGCCTAGTGGGGTGCGCTGTTCATTTTGGCCACGAGCAAAAAATGCGGTGGAGGTTTAGTCTTACAGTAACATTACACTGTGCTATTATATTCAGTAATGTTTTGTAGAATACTGTGATCATTATGTGATCTTGCAGACCTTGATTCAGCCTGATCTAACTTGACCCGAGTAGCCTGTTCTCTGCGTGTTTAGTATAGAACATACAGTAGACAACTCCAGATCTTTTAGTCGGAGGACTAAAGATGCAGAAAACGTTGGATCCACAGCCAAAACAAATACAATATTTCAAAACACCCCAGGAGATAACTGTTCCTCTGTCTGGAGATACAACTCACCACTAGAACTGTTCCTCTGTCTGGAGATCCAACTCACCACTAGAACTGTTCCTCTGCCTGGAGATACAACTCACCACTAGAACTAGATACTCACCACTAGAACTGTCCTCTGTCTGGAGATACAACTCACCACTATAACTGTTCCTCTGCCTGGAGATACAACTCACCACTATAACTGTTCCTCTGTCTGGAGATACAACTCACCACTCACACCACTATAACTGTTCCTCTGCCTGGAGAACTGTTCCTCTGTCTGGAGATACAACTCACCACTATAACTGTTCCTCTGTCTGGAGATACAACTCACCACTATAACTGTTCCTCTGGAGATACAACTCACCACTAGAACTGTTCCTGTCCTTTAGCCATTTGGTTTGCCTCCCTGTTGTGCTGTCTCAGCATCTTCTCTGCTGTCAATCTGTACTTCTTCTTGTTCTCCGTCTGTCTGCCTGCTTAAGCCTTATAAGTTATGTTGCAAATGAGTGCCTGTTATATGTGTTCCCGTGAATCAACACCTACCCTATGTGTTAATTATTATTATTACAGGGCTCCAGACTAACATTTTCCCTTGGCCCCTGACCAAATCATTTAGTCATCTTACAAAGTAGTTAATTAAGAACTTAATAAATATCAAATCAAATCAAATTTTATTTGTCACATACACATGGTTAGCAGATGTTAATGCGAGTGTAGCGAAATGCTTGTGCTTCTAGTTCCGACAATGCAGTAATAACCAACAAGTAATCTAACTAACAATTCCTAAACTACTGTCTTATACACAGTGTAAGGGGATAAAGAATATGTACATAAGGATATATGAATGAGTGATGGTACAGAGCAGCATAGGCAAGATACAGTAGATGGTATCGAGTACAGTATATACATATGAGATGAGTATGTAAACAAAGTGGCATAGTTAAAGTGGCTATTGATACATGTATTACATAAGGATGCAGTCGATGATATAGAGTACAGTATATACGTATGCATATGAGATGAATAATGTAGGGTAAGTAACATTATATAAGGTAGCATTGTTTAAAGTGGCTAGTGATATATTTACATCATTTCCCATCAATTCCCATTATTAAAGTGGCTGGAGTTGAGTCAGTGTCATTGTGTTGGCAGCAGCCACTCAATGTTAGTGGTGGCTGTTTAACAGTCTTATGGCCTTGAGATAGAAGCTGTTTTTCAGTCTCTCGGTCCCAGCTTTGATGCACCTGTACTGACCTCGCCTTCTGGATGATAGCGGGGTGAACAGGCAGTGGCTCGGGTGGTTGATGTCCTTGATGATCTTTATGGCCTTCCTGTAACATCGGGTGGTGTAGGTGTCCTGGAGGGCAGGTAGTTTGCCCCCGGTGATGCGTTGTGCAGACCTCACTACCCTCTGGAGAGCCTTACGGTTGAGGGCGGAGCAGTTGCCGTACCAGGCGGTGATACAGCCCGCCAGGATGCTCTCGATTGTGCATCTGTAGAAGTTTGTGAGTGCTTTTGGTGACAAGCCGAATTTCTTCAGCCTCCTGAGGTTGAAGAGGCGCTGCTGCGCCTTCTTCACGATGCTGTCTGTGTGAGTGGACCAATTCAGTTTGTCTGTGATGTGTATGCCGAGGAACTTAAAACTTGCTACCCTCTCCACTACTGTTCCATCGATGTGGATAGGGGGGTGTTCCCTCTGCTGTTTCCTGAAGTCCACAATCATCTCCTTAGTTTTGTTGACGTTGAGTGTGAGGTTATTTTCCTGACACCACACTCCGAGGGCCCTCACTTCCTCCCTGTAGGCCGTCTCGTCGTTGTTGGTAATCAAGCCTACCACTGTTGTGTCGTCCGCAAACTTGATGATTGAGTTGGAGGCGTGCGTGGGTGAACAGGGAGTACAGGAGAGGGCTCAGAACGCACCCTTGTGGGGCCCCAGTGTTGAGGATCAGCGGGGAGGAGATGTTGTTGCCTACCCTCACCACCTGGGGGCGGCCCGTCAGGAAGTCCAGTACCCAGTTGCACAGGGCGGGGTCGAGACCCAGGGTCTCGAGCTTGATGACGAGCTTGGAGGGTACTATGGTGTTGAATGCCGAGCTGTAGTCGATGAACAGCATTCTCACGTAGGTATTCCTCTTGTCCAGATGGGTTAGGGCAGTGTGCAGTGTGGTTGAGATTGCATCGTCTGTGGACCTATTTGGGCGGTAAGCAAATTGGAGTGGGTCTAGGGTGTCAGGTAGGGTGGATGTGATATGGTCCTCGGCTAGTCTCTCAAAGCACTTCATGATGACGGAAGTGAGTGCTACGGGGCGGTAGTCGTTTAGCTC
Organism: Oncorhynchus nerka; assembly: GCF_034236695.1. Lineage (NCBI taxonomy): Eukaryota > Metazoa > Chordata > Actinopteri > Salmoniformes > Salmonidae > Oncorhynchus > Oncorhynchus nerka. The sequence continues at coordinate 74,240,600 of NC_088398.1, read as the reverse complement.
AGTTACCTTAGCTTTCTTGGGAACAGGAACAATGGTGGCCCTCTTGAAGCATGTGGGAACAGCAGACTGGTATAGGGATTGATTGAATATGTCCGTAAACACACTGGCCAGCTGGTCTGCGCATGCTCTGAGGGCGCGGCTGGGGATGCCGTCTGGGCCTGCTGCCTTGCGAGGGTTAACACGTTTAAATGTCTTACTCACCTCGGCTGCAGTGAAGGAGAGACCGCATGTTTTCGTTGCAGGCCGTGTCAGTGGCACTGTATTGCCCTCAAAGGGGGCAAAAAAGTTATTTAGTCTGCCTGGGAGCAAGACATCCTGGTCCGTGACTGGGCTGGGTTTCTTCCTGTAGTCCGTGATTGACTGTAGACCCTGCCACATGCCTCTTGTGTCTGAGCCGTTGAATTGAGATTCTACTTTGTCTCTGTACTGACGCTTAGCTTGTTTGATAGCCTTGCGGAGGGAATAGCTGCACTGTTTGTATTCGGTCATGTTACCAGACACCTTGCCCTGATTAAAAGCAGTGGTTCGCGCTTTCAGTTTCACGCGAATGCTGCCATCAATCCACGGTTTCTGGTTAGGGAATGTTTTAATCCTTGCTATGGGAACGACATCTTCAAAGCACGTTCTAATGAACTCAGCGTATTCGTCAATGAAACATATCCCAGTCCACGTGATGGAAGCAGTCTTGGAGTGTGGAGTCAGCTTGGTCGGACCAGCGTTGGACAGACCTCAGCGTGGGAGCCTCTAGTTTTAGTGCGGAAGTTAGAGTAACAATGATCCAAGGTTTTTCCACCCCTGGTTGCGCAATCGATATGCTGATAAAATTTAGGGAGTCTTGTTTTCAGATTAGCCTTGTTAAAATCCCCAGCTACAATGAATGCAGCCTCCGGATAAATGGTTTCCAGTTTGCAAAGAGTTAAATAAAGTTTGTTCAGAGCCATTGATGTGTCTGCTTGGGGGGGGGATATATACGGCTGTGATTATAATCGAAGAGAATTCTCTTGGTAGATAATGCGGTCTACATTTGATTGTGAGGAATTCTAAATCAGGTGAACAGAAGGATTTGAGTTCCTGTATGTTTCTTTCATCACACCATGTCTCGTTAGCCATAAGGCATCCGCCCCTGCCCCTCTTCTTACCAGAAAGGTGTCTGTTTCTGTCGGCGCGATGCGTGGAGAAACACGTTGGCTGCACCGCTTCGGATAGCGTCTCTCCAGTGAGCCATGTTTCCGTGAAGCACAGAACGTTACAGTCTCTGATGTCCCTCTGGAATGCTACCCTTGCTCGGATTTCATCAACCTTGTTGTCAAGAGACTGGACATTGGCGAGAAGAATGCTAGGGAGTGGTGCACGGTGTGCCCGTCTCCGGAGTCTGACCAGAAGACCGCCTCGTTTCCCTCTTTTTCGGAGTCGTTTTTTTGGGTCGCTGCATGCGATCCATTCCGTTGTCCTGTTTGTAAGGCAGAACACAGGATCCGCGTCGCGAAAAACATATTCTTGGTCGTACTGATGGTGAGTTGACGCTGATCTTATATTCAGTAGTTCTTCTCGACTGTATGTAAATGAAACCTAAGATGACCTGGGGTACTAATGTAAGAAATAACACGTAAAAAAACAAAAACTGCATAGTTTCCTAGGAACGCGAAGCGAGGCGGCCATCTCTGTCGGCGCCGGGCTATTCACTGAGCTATTCAAGAAATACGTTATTTCATCTAACACGTCCAAGCAGGAATGCATGACAAGATATTTTCTGCAACCTAATCCAGTGATTGTCAAGAATTTGGGGTTGACAATTAGACTATAGTTACTCTTATTTTACTGTCAAAATAGGACTCCTTTCCAGATTTATTTTTGTTCAATAGAGATTAATCACATACAATAAGTAATATCACAGGTATTTTGGGTTTAACACCCAAGGATGTGGAACCTCAACACATTAACTACAGTGAGGTCCAAAAGTATTGGAACAGTGATACATTTAGTTGTTTTGGCTCTGTACTCCAGCACTTTGGATTTGAAATTATACAATTACTTTAAGGTTAAAGTGCAGACTGGCAGCTTTAATTTGAGGTTATTTTCATTCCGATCAGGTGAACTGTTTAGAAATTAACACACTTCTTATACATATCCCAACCCATTTTTAGTGGACAAAAAGTATTAGGACAAATTCACAAAAGTAGTAAAAAGTATATTATTTGGTCTCATATTCATAGCATGCAATGACTACATCAAGCTTGTGACTCTACAAATGTGTTGGATGCATATTGCCAGATGGCCAATCTACCCTACTACTGGCTATATGTCTAAAGAGAAGCAGCTGTAACATGGCACTGCTTTCAACCTTATAGGATGAAGATGGAATATTGTGGTAATTTAGAGCCCTCTGCATGCAGACTGCCCTCCACAATGACAAAGTGAAAACATGTTAATAAATGTTTGCAAATTTATTGAAAATGAGATACAGAAATATCTAATTTACATAAGTATTCACACCCCTGAGTCAATACATGTTAGAATTATCTTTCTGGGTTAGTCTCTAATAGCGTTGCACACCTGGATTGTACAATATTTGCACATTATTCTTTAAGCTCTGTCAAGTTGGTTGTTGATCATTGGTAGAAAGTAATTTTTAAGTCTTGCCAGAGATTTTCAATTTGTTGATTGTGGCCTGTGGAATGTTGTCCCACTCCTCTTTAATGGCTGTGTGAAGTTGCTGGATATTGGCGAGAACTGGAACACGCTGTCATACACGTCGATCCAGAGCATCCCAAACAGGCTCAATGGGTGACATGTCTGATGAGTATGCAAGCAATGGAAGAACTGGGAAATGTTCAGCTTTGAGGAATTGTGTACAGACCTTTTGACATGGGGCCGTGCATTATCATGCTGAAACATGAGGTGATGGCGGCAGATGAATGGCACGACAATGGGCCTCAGGATCTCGTCACTATATCTCTGTGCATTGAAATCGCCATCAAAAAAAGTATGTGTTTGTTGTCCATAGCTTATGCCTGCCCATACCATTACTCCACCATGGGGCACTATGTTCACAACATTGACATCAACAAACCGCTCGCCCACGCGACGCCATACACGCTGTTTGCCATCTGCCCATGAAGAGCACACGTCTCTGAAGTTGGTTACGACGCCAAACTGCAGTCAGGTCAAGATCCTGGTGAGGACGACGAGCTTCCCCGAGACTGTTTCAGACAGTTTGTTCAAAAATTATTTGGTTGTGCAAACCCACAGTTTCATCAGCTGTCCGGGGGGCTGGTTTCAGACGATCCCACAGGTGAAGAAACGTGGAGTTCTGGGCTGGTGTGGTTACACATGGTCTGCGGTTGTGAGGCTGGTTGAACGTATTGTCAAATTCTCTAAAACGACATTTGGAGGCAGCTTATGGTAGAGAAATGAACAATAAATGATCTGGCGAAAGCTCTGGTGGACATTCCTGCAGTCAGCATATCATTGGCTCACTTTCTCAAAACTTGAGATATGTGACATTTTAGAGTAGCCTTTTATTGTTCCCAGCACAAGGTGCACCTGTGTAATGATCATGCTGTTTAAATGAACTTCTTGATATGCCACACCTGTCAGGTGGATGGATTATCTTGGCAAAAGAGAAATGCTCACTAACAGGGATGTAAACAAATTTATGCACAACATTTGAGAGAAATAAGCTTTTTGTACGTATGGAACATTTCTGGGATCTTTTATTTCAGCTCATGAAACATGGGACCAACACTTTACATGTTGCGTTTATATTTTTGTTCAGTGTATATACAGGGTCAGTCAGTTCCAGTACATGTTGCGTTTATATGTTTGTTCAGTGTATATACAGGGTCAGTCAGTTCCAGTACATGTTGCGTTTATATGTTTGTTCAGTGTATATACAGGGTCAGTCAGTTCCAGTACATGTTGCGTTTATATGTTTGTTCAGTGTATATACAGGGTCAGTCAGTTCCAGTACATGTTGCGTTTATATTTTTGTTCAGTGTATGAAGTGTGGTGATGTGTTGGATTTGCCCCCAACAAAATGCTTTGTATTCAGGACAAAGTTTATTTCTTTGCAGCTTTACATTAGTGCCTTGTTGTTTTGGAATGGAAAGGGTTCCTTCTGTTCACTATGTCGTTTACGAGGCCAATGTGATAGGAGTCAACAGAGGATGGATCAACAACATTGTAGTTACTCCACAATACTAAAATGAAATCCCTGAGAGGTTTTCCTTCCTCTACAGAAACAATAAGGAAGGACTCCTGTATCTAGTGACTGGGTATATTGATACACCATCCAAAGTGTAAATAATAACTTCACCAGGCTCAAACGTATATTCCATGTCTGCTTTTTTCTATACCCATCTACCAATAGGTGCCCTTCTTTGCGAGGCATTGGAAAAGCACCAACAAACGTGGAGGGTGTAAATACTTTCTAAAAAGGCACTGTAGGCAGAGTATGGCTATGAGTAACAAAAGGAACAGTAGCAGCAGCGTTTATGAGTGGGAAAGTATGGTGTGGTGTCAGTATGTGAATCCAGCCATTAACTCAATTTCATTTTTTTTAACCATTTGATAGCCCTAGTAGTAATGCTTGCCTTCTTCAGACCTCAGCAGTGGTGTATTGGAGAAGTGGGTATACTCTTTTAATTTTTCCCAAAATCTCACAAAACGTGACATACACGCTGAATGACCTAAAATTATCAATCCCATAATTGTTTTTTCACAGTCAGGCCAACCTAAGCTGTACAAGTAGGCTATTAGTAGACCTACTATTGAAACATGAGGCTGTCAAATGAGTCAGAAATTCACAGGCTTCAGAGGTTTAATTTTCTTCAGGTTCTCTCTCAAAGTTCCACTTCTTTTTCTAGAAAAACAACATAGGATGTTTTAAGTCCACAACAATCCTTAAACCACGTCGGGAAAATCTTAGAAAAGTAGATTTGAGTGTAGTTACCCTTTATTTCAACTGTGCAGGCACCTAACACTGTTGTTTGGTTTCTGTAGTGCACACGAGATGGATTACTGACGCAAACAATCACCATATCAGTGTGCCAGGTAAGTATATGCTACTTTGGGAGATACAGCAGTTAACGTTGAATGGAGGATTTCGGGAAAGCCATTCCATCTACCAGAAGAGTGTTAAGGCCTATCATTAGCATCGCTATATTCATTAGCATCGCTATGTCTTACCTTGTTTCAAAGCAGCCTATAGCCAAAATCCCACCATAGAAACGTGGAGGCAATTATTTAATAAAGACTTCCTCATATGCGCTCTCCTGTTCTTTTGGTTTTCAAATCAACTTTCTTTCATAACCAAATGCATTATCCTAGTTATATTAGCAACCCAAATGTAGTTTTTGCATCTTTGGAACTCCCCTCTTTCTACATTTCTAATGGGATATTTCCATCTCTCTCCATGAAACTGCTCGCATGTGTGGTGTGCATTTTAGAAGTGTCTTCCCGCAAATTGCATTTTGAGAAACATTTGTGAGTAGGCCTACCACCGTGTGCACATTGCTGTGCTTAAAATGTGAACTAGTTTATCAACACTATAAGCTAAACGTTCTGATCTGTTCCATCAGTCTTCATTTATATGGCATATACCTCCACTACACTACTTTGACACGCATCGTGGGGATTAAGGAGTATACTCAATGCCGACAAAACGAAGTGGGTATACCCACCACTGGACCTTGGCTAGCCAGTATCAGGTAGTGAAGCGGTCAGCAGCTGACCTCCGCTAGCCAGTATCAGGTAGTGAAGCGGTCAGCAGCTGACCTCCGCTAGCCAGTATCAGGTAGTGAAGCGGTCAGCAGCTGACCTCCGCTAGCAGCTGAGCCTCCGCTAGCCAGTATCAGGTAGTGAAGCGGTCAGCAGCTGACCTCCGCTAGCCAGTATCAGGTAGTGAAGCGGTCAGCAGCTGACCTCCGCTAGCCAGTATCAGGTAGTGAAGCGGTCAGCAGCTGACCTCCGCTAGCCAGTATCAGGTAGTGAAGCGGTCAGCAGCTGACCTCCGCTAGCCAGTATCAGGTAGTGAAGCGGTCAGCAGCTGACCTCCACTAGCCAGTATCTAGGTAGTGAAGCGGTCAGCAGCTGACCTCCACTAGCCAGTATCAGGTAGTGAAGCGGTCAGCAGCTGACCTCCACTAGCCAGTATCAGGTAGTGAAGCGGTCAGCAGCTGACCTCCACTAGCCAGTATCAGGTAGTGAAGCGGTCAGCAGCTGACCTCCACTAGCCAGTATCAGGTAGTGAAGCGGTCAGCAGCTGACCTCCACTAGCCAGTATCAGGTAGTGAAGCGGTCAGCAGCTGACCTCCACTAGCCAGTATCAGGTAGTGAAGCTGACCTCCACTAGGTCAGCAGCTGACCTCCACTAGCCAGTATCAGGTAGTGAAGCGGTCAGCAGCTGACCTCCACTAGCCAGTATCAGGTAGTGAAGCCAGCAGCTGACCTCCACTAGCCAGTATCAGGTAGTGAAGCGGTCAGCAGCTGACCTCCACTAGCCAGTATCAGGTAGTGAAGCGGTCAGCAGCTGACCTCCACTAGCCAGTATCAGGTAGTGAAGCGGTCAGCAGCTGACCTCCACTAGCCAGTATCAGGTAGTGAAGCGGTCAGCAGCTGACCTTGGCTAGCCAGTATCAGGTAGTGAAGCGGTCAGCAGCTGACCTTGGCTAGCCAGTATCAGGTAGTGAAGCGGTCAGCAGCTGACCTTGGCTAGCCAGTATCAGGTAGTGAAGCGGTCAGCAGCTGACCTTGGCTAGCCAGTATCAGGTAGTGAAGCGGTCAGCAGCTGACCTCCACTAGCCAGTATCAGGTAGTGAAGCGGTCAGCAGCTGACCTCCACTAGCCAGCAGGTAGTGAGCCAGTACCTCCACTAGCCAGTATCAGGTGAAGCGGTCAGCAGCTGACCTCCACTAGCCAGTATCAGGTAGTGAAGCGGTCAGCAGCTGACCTCCACTAGCCAGTATCAGGTAGTGAAGCGGTCAGCAGCTGACCTCCACTAGCCAGTATCAGGTAGTGAAGCGGTCAGCAGCTGACCTCCACTAGCCAGTATCAGGTAGTGAAGCGGTCAGCAGCTGACCTCCACTAGCCAGTATCAGGTAGTGAAGCGGTCAGCAGCTGACCTCCACTAGCCAGTATCAGGTAGTGAAGCGGTCAGCAGCTGACCTCCACTAGCCAGTATCAGGTAGTGAAGCGGTCAGCAGCTGACCTCCACTAGCCAGTGACCTCTAGCCAGTATCAGGTGTGAAGCGGTCAGCAGCTGACCTCCAGTATCTAGCCAGCAGCTGACCTTGGCTAGCCAGTATCAGGTGAAGCGGTCAGCAGCAGCTGACCTCCACTGAGCCAGTATCAGGTAGTGAAGCGGTCAGCAGCTGACCTTGGCTAGCCAGTATCAGGTAGTGAAGCGGTCAGCAGCTGACCTTGGCTAGCCAGTATCAGGTAGTGAAGCGGTCAGCAGCTGACCTCCACTAGCCAGTATCAGGTAGTGAAGCGGTCAGCAGCTGACCTCCACTAGCCAGTATCAGGTAGTGAAGCGGTCAGCAGCTGACCTTGGCTAGCCAGTATCAGGTAGTGAAGCGGTCAGCAGCTGACCTTGGCTAGCCAGTATCAGGTAGTGAAGCGGTCAGCAGCTGACCTCCACTAGCCAGTATCAGGTAGTGAAGCGGTCAGCAGCTGACCTTGGCTAGCCAGTATCAGGTAGTGAAGCGGTCAGCAGCTGACCTTGGCTAGCCAGTATCAGGTAGTGAAGCGGTCAGCAGCTGACCTTGGCTAGCCAGTATCAGGTAGTGAAGCGGTCAGCATCTCTGTGCATCAGAGGAGAGATTAAACTAGAGAAGAAACACGAGAGAAGTTCCAGATGTAAATGAATACAACTTCTGTTTAATGACTCAAACATCCTTCAAACAATAAAACCATTTCAAGGAGTCTCTGGAAAAATGCTTTGCTAAAGCAGTTTTATTCGTATAGAAAACGTAGGAAAGGTCGTGTATAAAACTCCTTTAAATGGCAGGTCATCTGTGGGGAAAAAATTACAGCATTCGATCAACAAATATTTTCAAGCAATAAATATACATTTTATAAATAGTGTAAATTTACAGCAAAGGTTAGAAAAAAAAAGTTTATTCCATAAAAGTCTCTTGGTGACTTGGCTGTTAATGTCTCTCTCATTGGAATACTATTTTACCTACAGAACCAAACCATATGGTTCCAAAATAACAAAAACAGTAAAATATATATATATATTACTTTACAAAATGTTTTCTTCTTCTTATTTTCTTGCCCAAAGACGACTTCTATTTACTAACATACAAAAGACCAGCGATTCTAGGACGTAGACTCAAGGGGGGACACACCAACTCAGAGCACGTTTGTATCAGCCCACAAACATCATTAAAAAAGGGAAATGTGTATCAAGTCAGTAGTCTGTGTGTGATGTTGTTGCCAGTTTTAACAAAATATATATACAAAAGAAATGCGGTCATCATTTTTGTTAGCTATTGTGCCAGACAGCAATTAAGTAGTTTTTTGGGGGGTATCTGTACTTTACTATTTATATTTTGGACAACTTTTATTTCGCTACATTTCAACAAAAAAAAAAAAAGTACTTTTTACTCCATACATTTTTGCCTGACACCCAAAAGTACTCGTTACACTTGAAATGCTTAGCAGGACAGGAAAATGGTCTAATTCACACACTTATCTAGAGAACATCCCTACTGCCTCTGATCTGGCAGACTCACTAATCACAAATGCTTAATTTGTTAATGATATCTGAGTGTTGGAGTGTGCCCTTGCTATTTGTTAATGATATCCGAGTGTTGGAGTGTGCCCCTTGCTATCTGTAAATTAAAAAATAAATCAAATGTGTCCATCTGCTTTGCCTAATATAAGAAATGTGTAATTATTTATACTTGTACTTTTGATTAAGTATATTTTAGCAATTACATTTACTTTTGATACTGAAGTATATTTAAAACCATATAGTTTAAAACCATATAGTAGACTTTTACTCAAGTAGTATTTTACTGGTGGCTGGTGATTTTCTATCAAGGTATCTTTACCTCTACTCAAGTATGATAATGGGGTACTTTTTCCACCACGGCTGGTGGAGAAGGCAGGAGTAATGCCCTCCCCCTCCAGTCCTCTAGGAGGAGACACCTCACCTCCACTCTGGGCAGGTTGCATAGACACACAGCTTTTCACCCAGCTGCCTTGTGGAATATCTACAGAAAGCAGAAGAGGACTGCTGGCTCACTTCCTGAATATCAGAAAAGGGGCTTCCGGTGGCTTCTGGGAGTACAGCATGGATTCTTATTGTCCTCAGAACAACATAATGTTACCGTCAAGAGGATGATGGCAAAGGAGGAGCCTGTGGAGGGAGAACGAGATAGGGATGAGAGAGAGATAGGGATGAGAGAGAGAGAGAGATGAGATTAATGTAAACTGGTTGAAGACTTACTAATGAACAAGCTAGTACCTTTTTTCGAAACAATAACTCATATGAATTTAACTCACTAGTGTGTAGACTTACTACTGTGAATGCCACCATGTGTAGGGTAATGCTATTTATGGGGTGTCCACGTATTGACATATGTAGGGTAATGCTTTTTATGGGGTGCCCAAGTATTGACACCATGTGTAGGGTAATGCTTTTTATGGAGTGCCCAAGTATTGACACCATGTGTAGGGTAATGCTTTTTAAGGGGTGTCCACGTGTTGACATCATATGTAGGCTACTGCTTTTTATGGGGTGCCCAAGTATTGACACCATGTGTAGGGTAATGCTTTTTAAGGGGTGCCCAAGTATTGACACCATGTGTAGGGTAATGCTTTTTAAGGGGTGCCCAAGTATTGACACCATGTGTAGGGTAATGCTTTTTAAGGGGTGGAAGTGACTGCAGTAATTATGCAAGGAAGAATGATTGCTTAGTGAAAGTGAATGTTGCCTCCTTGCATAATGCACAGTTTCAGTGTCCATTTTTCCACTTGTTTAAACTTCCATCCTTGGGACAGTAACTTAAACTAAAAAAGAAACGTTCTCTCACTGTCAACTGCATTTATTTTCAGCAAACTTAACATGTGTAAATATTTGTATGAACAAAACAAGATTCAACATAAATTGAACAAGTTCCACAGAAATTGAATAATGTGTCCCTGAACAAAGGGGGGCAAAATCAAAAGTTGCAGCAGTCAGTATCTGGCCACCAGCAGCATTAACTTCTTAGTGCTAGGGGGCAGTATTCGGAAGTTTGGATAATGAGGTGCCCAAAGTAAACTGCCTGTTACTCAGGCCCAGAAGCTAGGATATGCATATAATTGGTAGTATTGGATTGAAAACTCTAAAGTTTCCAAAACTGTTAAAATAATATCTGTGAGTATAACAGAACTGGCAAAAACTCGGAGGACAATCCATCCAGATTTTTTTTAAATACAATGGTTGGAATGGGAATATAAAAGGAAGTCCTCCCAGATTGCAGTTCCTAGGGCTTCCACTAGATGTCAACAGTCTTTAGAAAGAGTTTCAGGCTTGTTTTTTGAAAAATTATCTAGAATTTTGTGGCTCTCATTTTGGCTGTAGTGTTTGTAGCGCATTCCGGTGAGTGCGCGTACTTCATTATTTATCTCCGGTAATGGTCTCCGGTATTCTCCGTCTTACATTTGATCATTTATTTACATAATAGGATACCTGAGGATTGATTAGGAACGTTGTTTGACTTGTTTAGAAGAAGTCTATTCATTTTGTATGCATTTTGAATGAGGGAAACCGGTGGATTACTGAGTCAAGCGTGCCATTGAAACATACTTTTTTGGGATATAAAGGACTTTATCGAACAAAATGACCATTCGTTATGAAATCAGTGGAATTAGAGTATGACAGCTAAGGAAATGCAGAAAATTCTGCCTGTTTGATTGCAAATATGCAAACGAAAAGTGAACACACAGCAGGCGGTTGTATAAATCACCCGTCTCCGGATTACATATTCAAAGCCATTTGCATTGCTAATTATAGCCTAATGTTAGCTAGCTAACATTGAACCTGGTTGGTTAGCTACCTGCCGATTCATTCAGGTTAGTAATGTTTTGAGTTGAGAATATGGTTCATTGTTTACCTAGCTAGCTAGCTAGCTAGAGCACAGAATAACTGGCACATTTACGAATGCTCAACACCCGTTCAATATGGCCTGTGTCAGTGAACGTTGGCAAAAAGCATCATTAAATTGTTGCCAACAGCACAGTTGCAGTCACCAAAGCTCTGGATAACATAAAAACAGCCTACCCAGCTCTGTTAGAACACTCAGTTCCCAGAAAACACTCTGGCACTCCAGATGAAATTTACAAACACACCCGTAGTATAAATCAACCTTTAGTCTTTTAATCTTTGGTTGTTTAGTACACAGCCTCACATGTGAATCCTTAAAGAGATGGGTGGGGTTAAAGCTTAAGATGGTGTGAACGATACTGAATGGTTGTAAAACAAAGATGAGCTCTCCAGTAGTAGTGCCAAAACATTCAAAGTGATTTTACAAATGTATCAACTTTCAAAGCAGAATTACTTTCCCATTGTTCCTCAACTGTAGTGTATGAAATATAATTTTAGAGCTCCGAGTCTCTACTTTTATCGATTGTAAAAAACACAATTTCAAATTTTGCTACATAAGACCGAACGAATCGAGACGGTCGGTCACAATTGGTGATTACACAATAATGCATTGTTTGTGTCTCCTCGCTCATCCATTCTCCCCCGTTCTCATCCATCATACTTGTTTCTTCATTTATTTAATCTGTTATATGTGTGAAATTAGTTTCGGTACAATTTAGGTTCGCCCTATGGGACTCCCAATCACGGCAGGTTGTGATAGAGCCTGGAATCGAATCAGGGTCTGTAGTGACGCCTCTAGCACGGAGATGCAGTGCCTTAGACCACTGCACCACTCAGGAGCCCAGGGTATCAACTGGGCACCGTACCTTCCACTGTTGTGAGAAGGAGCAGAGCATGCCCTACTGTCGGGAAGGAGGAGGAAAACCATTCATAAAATGGCATGCTGGTTAGAACGCCAGTTCTGTTTGTGACATTAAGATTCTAACAATGACAGTGTGGATTAAAGGATAAGTCAAAGACGGGCAGAGTAATAAATGGTTTTAAATTCACGAGCAATCAAAATGGCTGCTTTAGCTGGTCTAGTGTTAACCTACTGGTCATCATATAGTCACTCGTGTCCTTGTTGACTTACGAGTGTGAACTGGTCGTAGACCTGTGTGAGGTCGTCCATCTTGTACTGCTCCAGCACCACAAAGTTGTCCAGGTTAGAGCTCCCCCTACGGGCACAGTCCTGACAGTGCACCACGTATGTCTTCCTGCTGTTACTCTCACTGGTTACAAACAGCAGGGCAAACACCTCCACCTGGAAATAGGGCGAGAGTGAGTGTGTGAGGAGAGGTACATGTGTTTGTTTTGCTTTTACTCTCCTTGTGGGGACCAGAAGTCCTCACAAGGAGAGTAAAACAAGGAAAATGGGGACATTTCGCCAGCCCCTACAAGGAAAAAGTCTATTTTAGGTTTAGGGTAGGGGTTAGGTTTAGGGGTTAAATGGATACTTTGGGATTGTGGCAACGAGGCCCTTTAGTTACTTCCCCAGAGTCATCCCCACAATTTGCATGCCTCAGTGTCTAGTGTTAGCGGAATGACTGAAAGTCTATGGTATCTGCTAGCATTGACAAGCATTCTAGCAGATACCCACAGGCTTCCATTCATTACGCTAACGCTAATTAGGGGCAGAGTTCCCATTTGGGAAAGGTGACGCCAGACAATGCGACCGGGAAGATTTTAATTTACTGTCCATTTGAGAAATTCTACTGAACCATATGCATTGGGTGCATACGCCCATTACGGTGTCCACCCATAGTGCTCGGAATGACACAAATCACATTTACAATATGATAATGCATCTTAACCTCTTGCTTCTACTCGGGACGCTTGCGTCCCAACTAGAGCTCTGGAAATGCAAATGCGCTACGCTAAATGCTAATAGTATTAGTTAAAACTCAAAAGTTCATTAAAATACACATGCAGGGTATCGAATTAAAGCTACACTCGTTGTGAATCCAGGCAACAAGTCAGATTTTTAAAATGCTTTTCGGCGAAAGCATGAGAAGCTATTATCTGATAGCATGTAACACCCCAAAAGACCCACAGGGGACGTAAACAAAATAATTAGCATTTCGGCGTTACACAAACCGCACAATAAAATAGAAAACATTCATTACCTTTCACCATCTTCTTTGTTGGCACTCCTAGATGTCCCATAAACACTATTTGGGTCTTTATTTCGATTAAATCGGTCCATATAAAGCCTAGATATCGTTATATGTAGACTGTGTGATAAACAAAAAAAACATTGTTTCAAAACGTAACGTCATTTTTTAAAATTCAAAAAGTCGACGATAAACTTTCACAAAACACTTCGAAATACGTTTGTAATGCAACTTTAGGTATTAGTAAACGTTAATAAGCGATAAAATTCATCAGGAGGCGATGTAAAGATCATTAGCTGTCCGTCTGGAAAAATGTCCGGCTAGAAACTCAACGAAAATATCCGGTCCTAGACCTGAGGAGATACGGTGCCCTGCATGTGTTTGACCAAGAAAAAACTCGAAGGGAAATGACAAGACTCTAGACACCGTGTGGAAGCTGTAGGTACTGCAACCTCAGTCAATTAATTGTGGTTCACCTTTATCAATGGGTTCAAGTAGCGCATGGATATATTTTCCCATTTTCAGTGATCAGTTTTTCCTGTGCTTTTCGATGCAAATGCCGTTCTGGTAAAGCCACAGCAGTGATTTAACCAGTTTTATAAACATCTGAGTGTTTTCTATCCACACAGACTAAGCCAATGCATATACTATATTCCTGGCATGAGTAGCAGGGCGCTGAAATGTTGCGCGATTTTTAACAGAATGTTCAAAAAAGTAGAGGGTCGACTTAAGAGGTTAACAGAACATGCAACACGCGTAATGAAGCAGCCAAGAAAACGTTCAACATTTGCCAAAATGTCATTTGCGGTATAAAAAAACACCCTTCTGAACAGCGCACCTGATAGTGGTTCCATATCTGAACAGTTAGAAACTTAGAAAGAGTGGTAATCTGATGATGTAACAACTAGGATGGGTTGCTAATACGAACAGGATTGTGCCTTTGGCTTCTGGACGAAATAAAGTTTATATGAAAACCAATGCTAAGCGTCCCCAAACTTGAAACTCACGCACCTCCTATAACTCTTTATAAAAGAAATGCCTCGTTTCCATGGTCGGTTTTGAAGCAAGGTAGGACATGCCTCATAACATTAAGTAAAACAGTCAGGATACAAACAAAGTATGTTTTAAAATACATACTGCCTCCAGCTCACATTGTTAAATGGTGGGTGAAACGCTGATATCCTGTTGCCTGCACCTGAATGGTGAATGGGAGGCGTGCTTCAACTACCAGTTGAGAAATAAAAATAGATCTGGTTAAATTGTGCACTAGATGTTTTACTCCAGCAACAACCAGCTGAGGAGCAGCAGGAGAACCACATGTTTTACTCCAGCAGCAACCAGCTGAGGAGCAGCAGGAGAACCACATGTTTTACTCCAGCAGCAACCAGCTGAGGAGCAGCAGGAGAACCACATGTTTTACTCCAGCAGCAACCAGCTGAGGAGCAGCAGGAGAACCACGTTTTACTCCAGCAGCAACCAGCTGAGGAGCAGCAGGAGAACCACATGTTTTACTCCAGCAACAACCAGCTGAGGAGCAGCAGGAGAACCACGTTTTACTCCAGCAGCAACCAGCTGAGGAGCAGCAGGAGAACCACGTTTTACTCCAGCAACAACCAGCTGAGGAGCAGCAGGAGAACCACGTTTTACTCCAGCAACAAGGAGCAGCAGGAGAACCACATGTTTTACTCCAGCAGCAACCAGCTGAGGAGCAGCAGGAGAACCACGTTTTACTCCAGCAACAACCAGCTGAGGAGCAGCAGGAGAACCACGTTTTACTCCAGCAGCAACCAGCTGAGGAGCAGCAGGAGAACCACATGTTTTACTCCAGCAGCAACCAGCTGAGGAGCAGCAGGAGAACCACGTGTTACTCCAGCAACAACCAGCTGAGGAGCAGCAGGAGAACCACGTGTTACTCCAGCAACAAGGAGCAGCAGGAGAACCACATGTTTTACTCCAGCAGCAACCAGCTGAGGAGCAGCAGGAGAACCACATGTTTTACTCCAGCAGCAACCAGCTGAGGAGCAGCAGGAGAACCACGTTTTACTCCAGCAACAACCAGCTGAGGAGCAGCAGGAGAACCACATGTTTTACTCCAGCAACAACCAGCTGAGGAGCAGCAGGAGAACCACGTTTTACTCCAGCAACAACCAGCTGAGGAGCAGCAGGAGAACCACATGTTTTACTCCAGCAACAACCAGCTGAGGAGCAGCAGGAGAACCACGTTTTACTCCAGCAGCAACCAGCTGAGGAGCAGCAGGAGAACCACATGTTTTACTCCAGCAGCAACCAGCTGAGGAGGAGCAGGAGAACCACATGTTTTACTCCAGCAGCAACCAGCTGAGGAGCAGCAGGAGAACCACATGTTTTACTCCAGCAGCCACCAGCTGAGGAGCAGCAAGAGAACCACATGTTTTACTCCAGCAACAACCAGCTGAGGAGCAGCAGGAGAACCACATGGTTTACTCCAGCAACAACCAGCTGAGGAGCAGCAGGAGAACCACATGTTTTACTCCAGCAGCAACCAGCTGAGGAGCAGCAGGAGAACCACGTTTTACTCCAGCAACAACCAGCTGAGGAGCAGCAGGAGAACCACATGTTTTACTCCAGCAGCAACCAGCTGAGGAGCAGCAGGAGAACCACATGTTTTACTCCAGCAGCAACCAGCTGAGGAGCAGCAGGAGAACCACATTTTACTCCAGCAGCAACCAGCTGAGGAGCAGCAGGAGAACCACATGTTTTACTCCAGCAACAACCAGCTGAGGAGCAGCAGGAGAACCACGTGTTTTACTCCAGCAGCAACCAGCTGAGGAGCAGCAGGAGAAATCCCACTCAGAATAGACTCTGTATGCTGTGTGCATGTGATAGTTGTGTTGGACAAATAAGATGGTGACTAACGAAGAAAAAAAAAAACTGGCCAATTTATTTCTAGTAAATTAGGCAAATGAACCAATAGACTGATAAGCATGACGGTCAACTGTATTTCTATGAAGTGGTATTACCATCAATTAATAAAAAGCATTATTTTGCAAGGGGATAATTGTTTCTCCCGGTCGTTTTGGTCGGCAACAGTTTTACATATTCGGCGATACCTCCTTTTTTAAAATCATCACCGGCTAACGGAAACCCCGCTTAGGGAAAATAGGATTTTTGAATTGGAATCAATTGTTTGGGCCCCACAAGGACAGTGTGTGTGTGTACCTCACAGATGCTGCAGTAATGTGCGGGCTCGTCCCTGGTCCTGCCGTGCCACACCAGCTCCTTGCCTGACGCCTGCAGTAGCTCCCGCAGCATCAGACACTGCTTCAATGTCCGCAGCAGGCAGTACCTAGCAGAGACCGACACACACAGGGGTTAGGTGTGTGTGTGCGTGCACGAGCGCAGGTGTGTATGAGTGAGAGGCCGAGCGAAAGGGAATTGTGTGTGCGTGTGTGTGAGACTCACTTGATCATCTGGAAGAGCTTGCTGTCGGAGACTTTGATATTCCTGGCCATGTTCCAGGAGAGGTGTATCATGGGGACAATGGACTTGACGCTCTGCAGCTTATTCCATTCATATCGCTCTGCTGCCAGCTTATACTGGTACGCTGAGGGAGGGAGGGAGAGAAAGAGAGACAGAAAGAGAGCGCAAGAGAGATCGAGAGAGAGAGAGCGGGGAGAAAGATAAAGCGAAAGTGAGGGAGACAGAGGGGGAGAAGGTAGAAGGGGGGTATTAATGACAATATCATTTCAATTTCACAATGTCAAGGCTTGTCAGAATCCATCTATCATATTTAAATGATGCTCCAATGAATTCAGCATTAAAACCCATAAAACAGCAGTGTATGTTCATAGTAAGTATATCCCCTTGTTCTCCCAGTCTTACCAGTGAGGGGTCCTACGTTCCAGGCGATGTTGTTGCACCAGCCGATGGCCTGGACCCAGTGGACGGTGCCCGTGTTGAGCCACACCAGGTCTCCGGGGCGCTGGATGAAGCGGTAGACAGGGACATCTGCCTCGTACAGGTCCTCCAGGTTGGGCCACCATGAACCCATCAGGAAGTTGATGTTGTTCCTGGAGGAGAGAGACACACAGGATGTTAGAAATACAATTACTGCCGACTCCTTGCAGTTCATCAAATCAAATAGATTGTTACATCATCAATGAATGATTGTTACATCATCAATGAATGAAAATATGAAAAAACGATTCAACTTTTATTAGCATTAGGTCCACTATAGTCAAAGCAGAGTTAGACGTGTCTGTGACTTCAGATTGTATTGGCTGTAAACAGACATAGGTAGGAGATGCACTTTGTGTTGAGCTAGAAGCAGGAGATTTTTGTTGACGTACTTCTCACAGAAGTCGTTGATGATTCCCCAGTAAGGCTGGGGCACAGAGAACCACTCACAGTCCCCCGGGCCGATGTTGATGTTCACTGAACAGAAGTTGTTGTTCTCTTGGTGACCTAAAAGACAAGACAAATACCTCAAAACAAAATGACTACAAAAAAACTAATTGTGTGTCAGACCTGGAATCAAATATATGATTATTTGTTATTTAAATACATATTTTCTGTGTATTTGAGTACTTTCAAATAATGTGAATCAACCACTTTAAGTATTTTATTATGATTTATTGTCACATACAACAGATAGGTGCAGTGTAATGTGTTGTTTTACAGGGTCAGTCATAGTAGTGTAATGTGTTGTTTTACAGGGTCAGTCATAGTAGTATGATAGGTGTTGTTTTACAGGGTCAGTCATAGTAGTATGATAGGTGTTGTTTTACAGGGTCAGTCATAGTAGCGTGATAGGTGTTGTTTTACAGGGTCAGTCATAGTAGTATGATAGGTGTTGTTTTACAGGGTCAGTCATAGTAGTGTGATAGGTGTTGTTTTACAGGGTCAGTCATAGTAGTGTGATAGGTGTTGTTTTACAGGGTCAGTCATAGTAGTGTGATAGGTGTTGTTTTACAGGGTCAGTCATAGTAGTATGATAGGTGTTGTTTTACAGGGTCAGTCATAGTAGTATGATAGGTGTTGTTTTACAGGGTCAGTCATAGTAGTATGATAGGTGTTGTTTTATAGGGTCAGTCATAGTAGTGTGATAGGTGTATAAGGTGAAAGCACCAATTTGTAAGTCGCTCTGGATAAGAGCGTCTGCTAAATGACTTAAATGTAAATGTAAATGTAGGTGTTGTTTTATAGGGTCAGTCATAGTAGTGTGATAGGTGTTGTTTTACAGGGTCAGTCATAGTAGTGTGATAGGTGTTGTTTTACAGGGTCAGGTAGTGTAGGTGTTGTTTTACAGGGTCAGTCATAGTAGTATGATAGGTGTTGTTTTACAGGGTCAGTCATAGTAGTATGATAAGTGTTGTTTTACAGGGTCAGTCATAGTAGTATGATAGGTGTTGTTTTACAGGGTCAGTCATAGTAGTATGATAGGTGTTGTTTTACAGGGTCAGTCATAGTAGTGTGATAGGTGTTGTTTTATAGGGTCAGTCATAGTAGTATGATAGGTGTTGTTTTACAGGGTCAGTCATAGTAGTATGATAGGTGTTGTTTTACAGGGTCAGTCATAGTAGTATGATAGGTGTTGTTTTATAGGGTCAGTCATAGTAGTGTGATAGGTGTATAAGGTGAAAGCACCAATTTGTAAGTCGCTCTGGATAAGAGCGTCTGCTAAATGACTTAAATGTAAATGTAGGTGTTGTTTTATAGGGTCAGTCATAGTAGTGTGATAGGTGTTGTTTTATAGGGTCAGTCATAGTAGTATGATAGGTGTTGTTTTATAGGGTCAGTCATAGTAGTATGATAGGTGTTGTTTTACAGGGTCAGTCATAGTAGTGTGATAGGTGTTGTTTTACAGGGTCAGTCATAGTAGTGTGATAGGTGTTGTTTTACAGGGTCAGTCATAGTAGTGTGATAGGTGTTTTTTTACAGGGTCAGTCATAGTAGTGTGATAGATGTTGTTTTACAGGGTCAGTAATAGTAGTATGATAGGTGTTATTTTACAGGGTCAGTCATAGTAGTGTGATAGGTGTTGTTTTACAGGGTCAGTCATAGTAGTGTGATAGGTGTTGTTTTACAGGGTCAGTCATAGTAGTGTGATAGATGTTGTTTTACAGGGTCAGTCATAGTAGTATGATAGGTGTTGTTTTACAGGGTCAGTCATAGTAGTGTGATAGGTGTTGTTTTACAGGGTCAGTCATAGTAGTGTGATAGGTGTTGTTTTACAGGGTCAGCCATAGTAGTATGGCGTCCCTAGAGCAAATTAGGGTTAAGTGCCTTGCTCAAGTGCACGTTGACAGGTTTTTCACCTTGTCGGCTCAGGTATTCAAACCAGCGTCCTTTCGGTTACTGGCCCAATGCTCAAATACCTGAGTTATACATTCCAATATTCAACTCCTTGTCTTAAAAAAAAAAAAAAAAAATACATTTCAATATTTACTTGGAAATGTGAAAGTAACGTAGATATTTGAAATAGTATCTGAACCCAGGTCTGGTGTTTGTGTTGCATTTAGGTGTGTGTGTGTGCGCACAGTGTGTATGAGTGCATCTGTGTCTGTGTGTACCTGGTGTCCTGCTCCCAGGGACCTTCATGTAAAGCTGGACAGTGTTCATGCCCAGGATGGTGTGTCCTACATGGCTGAGCAGGTTTCCAGCAGACACCACCCTGGCAAAGGCTGGCAGCTTACTGAGCTCCTGCAGATGCAGTTTCCACCTTGGATGAGGTCAGAGGGCAAGGGTCAGCACTAAACTCTACTGCACAGACACACACCGCACCCAATCTCAGAGATCCTCATCATGATAACAATGCCTAATCCAAAACCAGCCCTTCTCCCTAAGCCATACCTCGTGTCTGTTTCTACCACCAAACGGTCTGGAGACAGCTCCACCTGTAGACCCTAACCAGTCTGTTTTTGGACCATGTGATATAATCTGGTTTACATGAAAAGGTCAAACTAAAGTCTCTCGTGAACAGAACTACATAACGTTGTCAGTGAGAGTTGTGTGGAACACTTACTTCCTATCGTCGGACAGGTCGATGTTTGTGCCAAACTTGATGTGTTTGAAGGGCCCTTTCTTCCGGCACGCCACACTGCAGGATCATGGGAGATGTAGTTTAGACAGAGCAGAGCGATATGACACACAGACCGAGAGACAGAGAGAGACAGACAGAGGGCCAGGGAGGGAGGGAAGGACAGAGACAGACAGACGGCCAGGGAGGGAGGGAGGGAGGGACAGAGACAGACAGACGGCCAGGGAGGGAGGGAGGGACAGAGACAGACAGACGGCCAGGGAGGGACAGAGACAGACAGAGGTCCAGGGAGGGAGGGAGGGAGGGACAGAGACAGACAGACAGCCAGGGAGGGAGGGAGGGACAGAGACAGACAGAGGTCCAGGGAGGGAGGGAGGGAGGGACAGAGACAGACAGACGGCCAGGGAGGGAGGGAGGGACAGAGACAGACAGACGGCCAGGGAGGGACAGAGACAGACAGAGGTCCAGGGAGGGAGGGAGGGACAGAGACAGACAGACGGCCAGGGAGGGAGGGAGGGACAGAGACAGACAGAGGTCCAGGGAGGGACAGAGACAGACAGACGGCCAGGGAGGGAGGGACAGAGACAGACAGACGGCCAGGGAGGGAGGGACAGAGACAGACAGAGGGCATCTTACCTCTCTGCTTCCAGCTCCATCTTCTTCTCCTCCTGGGAAATACATTCAATATAGATTTACGTTGTCTAGTTTGAGTGACAGAGTGAGGAGAGAACATGTGAATATTCAGTGTCTGACAGGGGTTGGTTCTCAGCACAGTGAACACACAGCCTTTCAGAGAACAGGCTCCAGCTCAAAACTCCTTGAGTCTCTAAACAACAAGGCCTTGTATTGAGAGCATTTGCAATGGTGATGGTTCTCTGTGTCGGTCTGTCTGTGTGCCTGTATCCTACAGCCGCTCCCTCTACTAACCCGTAGTGAATCCTGGAAGGACGACGCCTGGTATTGGGCGTACTTGGCGATGGTGGTGTGTGACTGGCTGCTCTGGCAGCGCCACATCTTCCTGGTGCCGCTCAGGTCCCAGTTCTCATCGGTGGGCTGAGACAGCTGAGTCCGCACCTCCACCAGGTGGTCTGGGTTAGCCTCCACCAGGGTCTTAGTAGAGAACAGACCCAGGTCTGACAGAGTGGGGGAGAAGGGTGGAGGGAGAGAGACGGGTGGAGGGAGAGAGAGACAGAGAGCGAGAGAGAGAAGGGTGGAGGGAGAGAGAGAGAGGGAGAGGGAGTCGGGTGGAGGGAGAGAGAGAGGGAGAGGGAGTCGGGTGGAGGGAGAGAGAGACAGAGAGCGAGAAGGGTGGAGGGAGAGAGAGAGAGGGAGTCGGGTGGAGGGAGAGAGAGACAGAGAGCGAGAGAGAGAAGGGTGGAGGGCGAGAGAGAGAAGGGTGGAGGGAGAGAGAGACGGGTGGAGGGAGAGAGAGACAGAGAGCGAGAGAGAGAAGGGTGGAGGGAGGGAAAACAGCGAGGGAGAGGAAAGAAGTGGGAGACAGAGAAAGGGATGGGAAATGAGGAAAAGTGGAGAGATAAAAAGAGAAAGGTGATGTTTAGTAAACTCACAACTTGCATCTGCAAAAAATATGTCACTTCAGCTAATTCCTGACAGCATGGCTGAAAAGTATTTCCCAGTGCAGAAAAACAAAGAGTTCAGAAGCACTCTAGCTTAATGAAATACAAACTATTTATCCATCCAGATATTTTGAGTGAGTTTCAAGCAGGTACACTAGGGGCACCGTACTACTATGACTGACCCTGTAAAACAACACATTACACTGCACCTATCATACTACTAGGGCTGACCCTGTAAAACAACACCTATCATACTACTAGGGCTGACCCTGTAAAACAACACCTATCATACTACTAGGGCTGACCCTGTAAAACAACACCTATCATACTACTAGGGCTGACCCTGTAAAACAACACCTATCATACTACTAGGGCTGACCCTGTAAAACAACACCTATCATACTACTATGGCTGACCCTGTAAAACAACACCTATCATACTACTATGACTGACCCTGTAAAACAACACATTACACTGCACCTATCCAGTGTGTGTTGATGCAACAGTAGAGAACTGATGGAGTGAGGGAGCCAATATATTTTCTATGCAGCAAATACTTTACTCCATATGCTACATTGAATGTAATGACACTCTCTGCCGGCAGGTGGTGCTGTTCTCATACATGTAAAGTTGTTCAGACACACACACACACACACACCCCAAGCCTGTGAATGAATGCAAACACACACACACCCCCCAAGCCAGTGAATGAATGCAAACACACACACATGGCTTTACTACATTAAACAAAAATTAGACCGAAGGACTAGACAGTTGACTTGTATTTATTCTGCTGGACTGGAATGCGACCAGCAGCAGTACTGTGTGTAATGGCGGTATATGACTGGCAGCCGTGTGTGTAACTCACCCAGTTTGAGCGCCCCGGCCAGCCCTCTGATGACAGTGACAGGGTTGGAGGGGTTGGTGCAGAACTGGTGAAGCGGAGGGAAGAAGGCATCTCTCTTATTCTCCAGCTACACACCATGGGAGGAACAGACAGATCAGAGACCACACACACTCTAATGTCGAGTATAGCCACACCACACTACCAAACTGTAACCAACTGACTACCAAATGATTTACATTTAAGTCATTTAGCAGATGCTGTTATCCAGAGCAACATACAGGAGCAATTAGGGTTAAGTGCATTGCTCAAGGGCACGTCGACAGAGCCTTGTCAGCCCGGGCATTCGAACCAGCAACCTTTCAGTTACTGGCCAAACGCTCTTACCACTAGCCTACCAGCCCACCTGCTGCCCTAAATGTTGACTTGAAATGCAAACTAGACAATTAGTTGTAATAAACACTAAGACCATAGAGCCCAGGCCAGCCATAGAGCCCAGGCCAGCCATAGAGCCCAGGCCAGCCATAGAGCCCAGGCCAGTAGGAACGACAACTACATTTATCTGAGAGAGTAAAAAGCACAGGAATGAAATCCCAACCAGGGTTTCTGTTAGGAAAATGAGGCGCAGGATATTTGACCGGCAACATTTTAAATTTACCGGAATTGGAGTGAGTAAAAACCCTCACAGCTATTTACTCACGTAGATACTGGGTGTGGAGGGGTTGAGTTTGTCCTTCGGCAGCGAGGGTGAGGGAGGCAGGGGGGGCCTGGGCGGGGGACACTGATCAAGGAGGATACTGCTGCTGGACAGGCCATTCTTCCCCAGGTTCCTAAAGACACAGGGGGGGTGATAGAGAAAACACCAGGTCTCAGAAACAGTATTTTTAAACTGTTCCAATAACAATGCTTTTTGTTGTATCTCTCCCATCTCTCCTCTTTAATTGGCTAGGTGAGACAGCACAGATGACTTTTCAGCTAAGAGCAGCAGCACAAACCAACACGATGAATCTGGAGTCTAGACATGCATTGTGGAGCGGAAAACACTTAAAACAGATCACCGTTAAAACAGATTCCAGATTAACTGGTACTATGGCTATGTTTACACAGGCAGTCTAATTCAGATAAACAGTTTTTATTTTAGTTTTGACAAATCAGATCAGCTTTGGGGAAAAAGCTCCCCCTGTGCTTTGGGGAAAAAATTAATCTGATTTGAAAATTTGGTCTAAAGACCAAATAGTGGGAAAAAAAAGAAGATTCTAATCGGGCTGCCTGTGTAAACAGCCTATTGAAGTGCTTCATTAAGAGAAAGAAGTCTAGAGAAGCAGTTAACCAAAGCTCCAGTCATATACAGAACTGTAGATGTACAGTAGAATAACAGCTATGGCTTGTGTACACACAGGGCTTACTGCTCAGGAACTCTACAGCCCTGTCAGTTCCTGGCCACTTCCTGTAGACACTAAACAGATGTGCTATCAACAAATAACCCATCCATCCAGACACATCCCCTAGGGCCCAGCCTAGTCACTGGTGTCCACCCGAGGACATCCCCCTAGCCTATCAGAGAGGAAAGCTAGTGGAGATCTGCCATGTCATCATGTCCAGGTCCTTCAGATCTACACTTTTTATTGATTGTATTTAACTAGGCAAGTCAGTTAAGAACAAATTCTTATTTACAAAGACAGTGGGTTAACTACCCTGTTCAGGGGCAGAATGACAGATTTTTACCTTGTCAGCTCAGGGATTCGATCTAGCAACCTTTCAGTTACTAGTCCAACGCTCTAACCACTAAGCTACCTGCCGCCCCCTAATGAGCACAACACTGATACAACTATTTGGTAACCCAGAGCAGGTAAGGCTAACTAAGGGGTAACTAAAAGGCTAACTAAAAGGCTAACTAAGGGTTAACTAAAAGGCTAACTAAGGGTTAACTAAAGGCTAACTAAGGGTTAACTAGAAGGCTAACTAAGGGTTAACTAAAAGGCTAACTAAGGGTTAACTAAAAGGCTAACTAAAGGGTTAACTAAAAGGCTAACTAAAGGGTTAACTAAAAGGCTAACTAAGGGTTAACTAGAAGGCTAACTAAAGGGTTAACTAAAAGGCTAACTAAAGGGTTAACTAAAAGGCTAACTAAGGGTTAACTAAAAGGCTAACTAAAAGGCTAACTAAGGGTTAACTAAAAGGCTAACTAAAGGGTTAACTAAAAGGCCAACTAGGGGTTAACTAAAAGGCTAACTAAAGGGTTAACTAAAGGGTTAACTAAAAGGCCAACTAAAGGGTTAACTAAAAGGCTAACTAAAGGGTTAACTAAAAGGCCAACTAAAGGGTTAACTAAAAGGGTAACTAAGGGTTAACTAGAAGGCTAACTAATGAAAGGGGAATACCTAGTCAGTTGTACAACTGAATGCATTTAACTGAAATGTGTCTTCCACATTTAACCAAACCCCTCTTAATCCTTGCTCAGGGGCGGAACGACAGATTTTTACCTTGTCAGCTCGGGGATTCAAACCAGCAACCTTTCGGGTTACAAGTCCAGCGCTCTAACCACTAGGCTACCTACCACCAACTAAAGGCTAACTAAGGGCTACAGGCCCTTAAGGCCAGGCTGGCTGGCTACAGCACAAAGACCTTCAAGAGGCAACTCAAACCACAGTCGTCTTTTTCACCAAAATAAATAAGTCATCAGCAACTCAGCCAGCCTGCCACACCAGTCAGTCAGCCAGCCTGTCACACCAGTCAGTCAGTCAGTCAGTCAGCCACACCAGTCAGTCAGTCAGCCACACCAGTCAGTCACACCAGTCAGTCAGCCAGCCAGCCACACCAGTCAGTCAGCCAGCCTGCCACACCAGTCAGTCAGTCAGCCACACCAGTCAGTCAGTCAGTCAGTCAGTCAGCCACACCAGTCAGTCAGCCAGCCAGCCACACCAGTCAGTCAGCCAGCCACACCAGTCAGCCAGCCACACCAGTCAGTCAGTCACACCAGTCAGTCAGTCAGCCACACCAGTCAGTCAGTCAGCCACACCAGTCAGTCAGTCAGCCACACCAGTCAGTCAGTCAGCCATATCAGTCAGTCAGCCAGCCAGCCACACCAGTCAGTCAGTCAGCCAGCCACCCAGTCAGTCAGTCAGCCAGCCATATCAGTCAGTCAGCCAGCCTGCCACACCAGTCAGTCAGTCAGCCACACCAGTCAGTCAGCCAGCCAGCCAGCCACACCAGTCAGTCAGTCAGCCAGCCACACCAGCCACACCAGTCAGTCAGCCAGCCACACCAGTCAGTCAGTCAGTCAGCCACACCAGTCAGTCAGCCAGCCAGCCACACCAGTCAGTCAGTCAGCCAGCCACACCAGTCAGTCAGTCAGCCAGCCACACCAGTCAGTCAGTCAGTCAGCCACACCAGTCAGTCAGTCAGTCAGTCAGTCACACCAGTCAGTCAGTCAGCCACACCAGTCAGTCAGTCAGCCACACCAGTCAGTCAGTCATCCACACCAGTCAGTCAGTCATCCACACCAGTCAGTCAGTCATCCACACCAGTCAGTCAGTCATCCACACCAGTCAGTCAGTCACACCAGTCAGCCACACCAGTCAGTCAGCCAGCCAGCCACACCAGTCAGTCAGTCAGTCATCCACGTCAGTCAGTCAGCCACACCAGTCAGTCAGTCAGTCAGTCAGTCAGCCACACCAGTCAGTCAGTCAGCCACACCAGTCAGTCAGTCAGCCACAGTCAGTCAGTCAGCCACACCAGTCAGTCAGTCAGTCAGCCACACCAGTCAGTCAGTCAGCCACACCAGTCAGCTCCATTTGACTCAGACAGTGAACTCTAGTTAGTATGACATTTACAATGAAACACTGCATAACAACATAGCCTTTACCACATCCAGTCATCAGTCAGTCAGCCACACCAGTCCATACATCACTCCGATCAGCCACACCTTTACCACATCATCAGCCACACCAGTCAGCTCCATTTGACTCAGACAGTGAACTCTAGTTAGTATGACATTTACAATGAAACACTGCATAACAACATAGCCTTTACCACATCCATACATACACTCCGATCAAAACGCACACAGCCTTTACCACATCCATACATACACTCCGATCAAAACGCACACAGCCTTTACCACATCCATACATACACTCCGATCAAAACGCACACAGCCTTTACCACATCCATACATACACTCCGATCAAAACGGAAATTGGCTACAATTGAAGTGTGATGTGACAGAAGGATATGATGTCCTACCTGCATGCTTTTAGCACCTGGTTTGAGCTGGGGTAGATGGATACTGAGGACCATGAGGCCAGGGCTGGCCTTCTGTGAGACCGCTCAGTGGGATCCACCTTGACTGGGCTGCGAGAGTCCTCTAGCCCCTTACCATTGACCTGTGGGGTAGTGGTGGTACCGGTGGTTCCGCTGTTGGACGGGCTGCTGTTAAGGCTGGCGAGGTTGTTGGCTGTCGGGGGGTTAGTGGAGCGGTGGGGGGAGGGGGTGGTGACGGACATGGCTGAGAGGGGCGAGGACGCCACAGAGTGTTCCGACAGGGGTTTGGGACCTCCATGGTGGACACCCGGGTGGATGTTGTTGACCTTGATGTTATCGTCCGTGGTGGCTCCTTGATTAACGCCACGATGATGATTATTATTACTATCGTGGTTTTCATCATCCTTATTATTGTCCTTTCCTCTGAGCAAGGCTGAGAGCTGAGGGTCGTCTGAACTGAGCGCGCCCGGAGGAGGAGAGCCGGGCTGGGATTGGCTCCCCGAGCTGTACGTGGTGGTCACCGCCCCCTGCTGGATGTGATTAGCCAATCCATGTGTAAGGGTGGTGAGACTGGGACTGAGTAGTGTCCCTGCAGGGGTAGCCAATCCGCTGCTGCTTCCTAAAGGCGTGGTCTCTTTGGTTTGGGCCCCTGAGGTAGTGGTGGTGGAGGGGAGGGGAGAGGAAGGGAGATAGTTGGGGGCACCGCCCCTCTGTGGCGAAGAGGAGAAGGAGGAGAGGGAGGAACAGGAGGAGGAAGAGGAGGCAGGGTAGGGCCCGGTGGAATGTCCGACCTGATTTAGACTTTGAGCACCAGGGCCAGCTGCCTGGGTGGGATGGGAGGGGGAGGAAGGGTGTTCTCCATTGGGACCTGCCAAATATGAACCTGGACCTTTGTGAAGCCCCTGACGGAGAAACATAACAGCAACAGACATTAGAGAGTGAGACATAACAGCAATGAACATTATAGGGTGAGACAAAACAGCAACAGACATTAGAGAGTGAGACAAAACAGCAACAGACATTATAGGGTGAGACAAAACAGCAACAGACATTAGAGGGTGAGACATAACAGCAATGAACATTATAGGGTGAGACAAAACAGCAACAGACATTAGAGGGTGAGACAAAACATCAATGAACATTATAGGGTGACACAAAAAATCAACAGACATTAGAGAGTGAGACAAAACAGCAACAGACATTATAGGGTGAGACATAACAGCAACAAACAGAGGGTGAGACAAAACAGCAACGGACATTAGAGAGTGAGACAAAACAGCAACAGACATGAGACAAACAGCAGCAACAAACATTAGGGTGAGACAAAACAGCAAAAACAGCAACAGAGGAGACAAAACAGCAACGGACATTAGAGAGTGAGACAAAACATCAACGAACATTAGAGGGTGAGACAAAACAGCATTAGAGGGTGAGACAAAACATCAACGAACATTAGAGGTGAGACAAAACATTATAGACAAAACAGGTGAGACAAAACAGCAACAGACATTAGAGAGTGAGACAAACAGAGGGGTGAGACAAAACAAACAGAGGGTGAGACAAAACAGCAACGGACATTAGAGAGTGAGACAAAACATCAACGAACATTAGAGGGTGAGACAAAACATCAACGAACATTAGAGGGTGAGACAAAACATCAACGAACATTAGAGGGTGAGACAAAACATCAACGAACATTAGAGGGTGAGACAAAACATCAACGAACATTAGAGGGTGAGACAAAACATCAACGAACATTAGAGGGTGAGACAAAACATCAACGAACATTAAAGGGTGAGACAAAAGAGCAACGAACATTAGAGGGTGAGACAAAACAGCAACGAACATTATAGGGTGAGACATAACAGCAACAAACAGAGGGTGAGACAAACAGCAATGAACATTAGAGGGTGAGAAAACAAGAAAGAGTGAGTGCGAGACCAAGTCAGAGCAAAAGAGAGCTAGAACGAAGGAGATTAGACAGACCATATGAGCAGCTCAACTGAGACAGTACCATCAATATGTACCTCTGGGGAGTTGGTGTGTTGCTGGCTCTTCCAGGCCTCCTCTGCATTACTGGTACTGTTACTGCGGTGACAGGTGGTGTTGCTGGTGGGGGTACTGGTACTACTAGTGTTGTTGCTGGTAGGGGTACTGGTATCACTAGCGGCTGTGCAGTTGTGAGGTAGACAGTTCTGCTGCAGGTAAGGCACGTTTCTGTTACTCCTGCCACTTTCCGTTAGACCCCCCGGTAAAGTCCCTGCACCCGGTAAACCGGGAGTGTGATTATTGCCCATGGTCCCCGCCTCCTGATTACCCAGCTGTCCCAGGTGACTTAAAGATAAAGGTCCGTTGGCCATTGGCTGAGGAGTGCAGGGAGGGTGGGCTGTGGTGTGACTGACAGGTGAAGTCCGGGAGAGGGGGTGAGGTGAGGGGAGGGAGTTTGGGGATAGCGAGGGGCCGTTGGGTTGTGTGGGCCACAACTGGCCTGCTGCCTGCTGTTTCACCTAGAAAATAAAAACGGAGAGATGGAAGACAGAAAAGCTGTACTAGCACATCTTTTTCTTATATATAGCACTCCAAATGTCTTTAAACACTGGAATGGAACGATGGCTTAAGTTATTCATACATAAAGCCACAGGTTTGTTTGAGTGTGTGTATGTACCTGCTGTTGATGCTGCTGAATGAGGGAGAACTGGTTTTCCAGCTGATCCAGCATCTGTACCTGTGGTGGTTTCAGACTGGTCCGGTTGGTCCGGAGCTGATCCAGGAGCTAGAGGTGGAGGGAAAGGTATTTAGAACCATCCTTAACTATTTACATTCTGAATTGTTTCGCTTAAGACTTTTATTCTTACTATTCAGTCCTCAAGTTGCTTTTGAAAAGGCCAGAGAGTCTAAAATTACTCACATTAAAACCCAGCAAAGCTGAGTGATGCTCCACAGCGTCAAACACTGACGTCATTTTGAATCCTGAATCTCCCCCTGTGTGTTTATACTAGAGACCTACCGTTGAGCTGCAGCTCCCCTGTGTGTTTATACTAGAGACCTACCGTTGAGCTGCAGCTCCCCCTGTGTGTTTATACTAGAGACCTACCGTTGAGCTGCAGCTCCCCTGTGTGTTTATACTAGAGACCTACCATTGAGCTGAGCTCCCCTGTGTGTTTATACTAGAGACCTACCGTTGAGCTGCAGCTCCCCTGTGTGTTTATACTAGAGACCTACCGTTGAGCTGCAGCTCCCCCTGTGTGTTTATACTAGAGACCTACCGTTGAGCTGCAGCTCCCCCTGTGTGTTTATACTAGAGACCTACCGTTGAGCTGCAGCTCCCCCTGTGTGTTTATACTAGAGACCTACCGTTGAGCTGCAGCTCCCCCTGTGTGTTTATACTAGAGACCTACCGTTGAGCTGCAGCTCCCCCTGTGTGTTTATACTAGAGACCTACCGTTGAGCTACAGCTCCCCCTGTGTGTTTATACTAGAGACCTACCGTTGAGCTGCAGCTCCCCCTGTGTGTTTATACTAGAGACCTACCGTTGAGCTGCAGCTCCCCCTGTGTGTTTATACTAGAGACCTACCGTTGAGCTGCAGCTCCCCCTGTGTGTTTATACTAGAGACCTACCGTTGAGCTGCAGCTCCCCCTGTGTGTTTATACTAGAGACCTACTGTTGAGCTGCAGCTCCCCCTGTGTGTGTAGAGGAGATCTACATGGAGGAATGGGCCAAAATACCAGCAACAGTGTGTGAAAACCTTGTGAAGACTTACAGAAAACGTTTGACCTCGGTCATTGCCAACAAAGGGTATATGACAGATAAACTTTTGTTATTGACCAAATACTTATTTTCCACCATAATTTGCAAATAAATTCATAAATCCTACAATGTGATTTTCTGGATTTTTTCTTCTCATTTTGTCTGTCATAGTTTAAGTGTACCTACCTATGATGAAAATTACAGGCCTCTCATCTTTTTAAGTGGGCTGACTAAATACTTTTTTGCCCCACGGTATATATAAGAGGCCGACCGATTAATCGGAATGGCCGATTAATTAGGGCCGATTTCAAGTTTTCATAATCGGAAATCTGTATTTTTGGGTGCCGATTTATTCGTTTTTTATACCTTTATTTAACTAGGCAAGTCAATTAATTAAGAACACATTCTTAATTTCAATGACGGCCTAGAAACGGTGGGTTAACTGCCTTGTTCAGGGGCAGAACGACAGATTTTCACCTTGTCAGGTCGGGGGATCCAATCTTGCAACCTTACAGTTAACTAGTCCAACGCAATAACGACCTGCCTCTCTCTCATTGCACTCCAGAAGGAGACTGCCTGTTACGCGAATGCAGTAAATCAAGGTAAGTTGCTAGCTAGCATTAAATGTATCTTATAGAAACAATCAATCATAATCACTCATTAACTACACATGGTTGATGATATTACTAGATATTATCTAGTGTGTCCTGCATTGCATATAATCTGACTGAGCATACAAGCATACAAGTATCTAAGTATCTGACTGAGCGGTGGTAGGCAGAAGCAGGCGCATAAACATTCATTCAAACAGGACTTTCGTGCGTTTTGCCAGCAGCTCTTCGTTGTGCGTCAAGCATTGCGCTGTTTATGACTTCAAGCCTATCAACTCCCGAGATGAGGCTGGTGTAACCGAAGTGAAATGGCTAGCTAGTTAGCGTGCGCTAATAGCTTTTCAAACGTCACTCGCTCTGAGCCTTCTAGTAGTTGTTCTCCTTGCTCTGCATGGGTAACGCTGCTTCGATGGTGGCTGTTGCCGTTGTGTTGCTGGTTCGAGCCCAGGGAGGAGCGAGGAGAGGGACGGAAGCTATACTGTTACACTTGCAATACTAAAGTGCCTATAAGAACATCCAATAGTCAAAGGTTAATGAAATACAAATGGTATAGAGGGAAATAGTCCTATAATTCCAATAATAACTACAACCTAAAACTTCTTACCTTGGAATATTGAAGACTCATGTTAAAAGGAACCACCAGTTTTCATATGTTCTCATGTTCTGGCACATATTGCACTTTTACTTTCTTCTCTAACACTTTGTTTTTGCATTATTTAAACCAAATTGAACATGTTTTATTATTTATTTGAGGCTAAATTGATTTTATTGATGTATTATATTAAGTTAAAATAAGCGTTCATTCAGTATTGTTGTAATTGTCATTATTACAATTTTTTTTTTTTTAAGTTTTAAAAAATTGGCCGATTAATCGGTATCGGCGTTGAAAAATCATAATTGGTCGACCTCTAATAGATATATTTACGTTTTATTTTTATACCTACAGGGTCCTAAAATTCACAATCAAATGGCTTCATCATCATCTTAAAACAATTCCATATGTTAACTTAGTAGATATTGCAATTTATGGGCGTAGACCTATAGGGGTTAACAAATACCCACCTGTAGTCTCTGTGGCGTTAGGTACCAGCTGGGGATCTGCTGTTGTACCGGGCCGTTTGTCCACAAGTCGACACCACTCTGTGCTCAGAGAAAAGAGAGATGCTCGTCAATATACCGTGTAAATGTTTCAGCGTCATTCCTTTTTGCGTTCACCAGTTGTGTGATGGAGTGGACAGTTCCCAGGCTTTAGTACCAGAGCTGGATTGTAAAGGCACCACATGGATGAAAACTCACTGAAAAAGGGGCAGGACTACCTGGACATGTCCAATAAGAAACACTCACTTTAGTTATGCGTTGAAACTCATTTGAATGAATGCCTTAATGAATAGGGTCAGTTGGGTGGGTAAAAGACTGAACCCTACCTTAGCTGGGCTGGTGGTGCGTTTCCTCTTGGCAGGGCTGGCCTGACTGTCAGTGTGGCTGGGATGGGGAGAGACCTGTGTCTGTACCTGGCCTCCCTCACCTCCCTGGTGGGGCTTACATGCCTGGAGGAGGGGGGCAGGAGTGGAGAGGAAGGTTATAGGGGGAGGCAGGAGTGGAGGGGGAGACAGGAGTGGAGGGTTATAGAGGGGGCAGGAGATGAGGGGTATGGGGGAGGCGAGGAGTGGAGGGGGGAGACAGGAGTGGAGGGTTATAGAGGGGGCAGGAGATGAGGGGTATGGGGGAGGCGAGGGGGGGGGGGGGAGACAGGAGTGGAGGGTTATAGAGGGGCAGGAGATGAGGGGTATGGGGGAGGCGAGGAGTGGAGGGGGAGGCGAGGAGTGGAGGGGGAGACAGGAGTGGAGGGTTATAGAGGGGGCAGGAGATGAGGGGTATGGGGGAGGCGAGGAGTGGAGGGGGGGAGACAGGAGTGGAGGGTTATAGAGGGGGCAGGAGATGAGGGGTATGGGGGAGGCGAGGAGTGGGGGGTTATAGGGGGAGGCAGGTGAGGAGTGGGGGGCAGGAAGGAGAGGAAGGTATTAGGGGGGGCAGGCGAGGAGTGGGGGGTGATGGGGGGCAGGAAGGAGAGGAGGGTATTAGGGGGAGGCAGGCGAGGAGTGTGGGGGGGGGGCAGGAAGGAGAGGAGGGTATAGGGGGAACGCAGGAGAGGAGTGGGATGGTTACGGGGGGAGGGAAGAGAGGAGGGGGTCAGAGCAGATGCCACAATCCTGACAACAACCTAAGTGATACTTCTAATCAGGAATCTCAGAGCCAACAAACTGTGTGAAGTCTTTTTTTCTTGGCAAGAGGAATGCGATGAAACATAAGGAACAAAAATATCTGGCTTACCACCGTTTACCATCAAACCTTTGGTGCCAAAGTAGTTTTAATGTCAAACAGTCATCCAAGAAAAAAGGACAAGACATGCAAGTTGACAATGAATTAAATATTCATAGTCACTAACAGATCAACAGCATATCAGTAGTTTACATTCATTCTGTAGATGTCATGTCCAACAGCTAGTCAGGGTGAGGAGATGGGGTGAGAAAAGTGACTTGACTTATGACCTGTACTGCTGTATAATGAACCACACAGAGAATTACACCTAGTAAATCTACTGTATTATGAACCACACAGAGAATTACACCTAGTAAATCTACTGTATTATGAACCACACCTAGTAAATCTACTGTATTATGAACCACACCTAGTAAATGTACTGTATTATGAACCACACCTAGTAAATCTACTGTATTATGAACCACAGAGAATTACACCTAGTAAATCTACTGTATTATGAACCACACCTAGTAAATCTACTGTATTATGAACCACACAGAGAATTACACCTAGTAAATCTACTGTATTATGAACCACACAGAGAATTACACCTAGTAAATGTACCGTATGTGAACTTAGTGTTTGTGAAGGGGGATTCTCTCAACTCCTTTGCTTTGTCTGCACTGATACAAAACGTTTCTAAACGGTCAGGTGAATGCAGATAAAGCTACAGAGCATCCACTCTACTCAACTATCCTGAATTTGCAGATCAGTGCCAATGGGGGGAGGAAGACGAGGAAAGATGAAGGCTATTAAGATGCACCGGGACGGGTTAGTTTAGGTAGTAGTAGTAGCAGGGGTTTGTTATCTGGGGGGGTCTCTAGAGGTCTCACCTGCTGCTGTGCCTGTGGCCCTGGGCTGCCTGCTGTAGTGTTCAGGCCCCCCTGTCTGGAGGTGAGCTCAGCGGGGATGGGCAGGCTCCACGCCTCCTCAATACTAGGAAGCATTTTACCACCCTTCCCCCCCGCAACACTACCTGTCTGAGGGTGAGCCTATAGGAGGAGGGGGGGGGCATAAAGACACATTTCAGTATTTCAGTACTGCTCTACGTTATGGTAGGACAACCCACTGACACTGCTGACCGAGCACCTTGTTACACTATTAGGTAATTGCACATTAAATACAGCCTCTCCAGAGATGAGATGAGGTCAAATGAAAATAATCACTCAAAGAATGGTCAATGCCATGACATTATGTCTTACGATTACTGGTGAGAATGTGTAGTATGACATCAATATGAATCAGTGATCATATCTCAATGTTTCAAATAAAAAAAATAGAATAATCACAGCCTGTACAATAAACAGGGACACACACATGTATAAAATACAACTCTTTCAGAGAGTGAATAATGTCATTGGCTTTAAAACACATACATACACTGCAACACAACACACAGCACTACGTTTAACAGAAAACAGCCAGTCAAATCATTTGTTTCTGCTTGGTGTGTGTGTGTGTGTTTACATATCTCTGCATGTGTGTGTATGTATCCCTCCCTGCCTACCTGGAGCAGCTTAATGCGGTGTGTGAGGGCAGCGGTGTTGGTGCAGGCCTTGCTGCGCGTGGCGTTGATGTAACACTTGATTGCGTCGTGCGGCTGCCTGCAGGACTCGTAGAGCGTGCCCAGGTCCATCCAGGCAGCCGCATGACTGTGGTCCAGCTGCACTGCACAGATGTACGCCTGCAGAGCATCCATAGGCTGGTTCTGCTGCTGGTACAGAACACTGGGGGAGGGAGGGGGAGGAGAGAGAGGGAGGGACGGGGGGAGGAGGGAAAGAGAGAGAGGGGAGGGAGGGAGAGGGGAAGGAAGGAATGAGAAGGAAGGGAAGAGAGAGAGGGGAGGGAGGGAGAGGGGAGAGAGAGGGGTGGGAGGGAGGGAGAGGGGAGAGAGAGGGGTGGGAGAGAGGGGAGGGAGGGAAGAAGGAAGAGAGAACGTGAGAAAGAGCAAGTGATGGGGAGAGGGGGGAGTGCATGGAGTTTTTAGTGTCCTCTCTCTCCCTCGAGTGGCCACACGCCAAGTCTATCCATATTTAACTCTAGGGACCACTACCTCCATCCTGTTGCCATGGCCAACAGCTACAAGCCTTCTCCAAGGATCCTACAGACAGATGATAGGTGTACACGCTGGCTGCAGTGTCAGGTCTTACCCTATGGAGCACCAGGTGTCAGCGCTGGCCTCAGACTTGTCAATGGACTGTCTGTAGGAGATGAAGGCATCCTGGACTTTCCCAATACTGGAGTAGCACCTGGAGAGAACACACATTATGCTTAGTACTATCAATATGAGTATGAAGAGAGAGATACTGTCAGACCGTCAGAGACCGAGAGGTGAGAGACCGAGAGGGAGCGAGAGTGAGACCGAGAGGGAGCGAGAGTGAGACCGAGAGGGAGCGAGAGTGAGACCGAGAGGGAGCGAGAGTGAGACCGAGAGGGAGCGAGAGTGAGACCGAGAGGGAGCGAGAGTGAGACCGAGAGGGAGCGAGAGGGAGCAAGACGAGAGGGAGCAAGACGAGAGGGAGCAAGACGAGAGGGAGCAAGACGAGAGGGAGCAAGAGTGAGACCGAGAGGGAGCAAGAGTGAGACCGAGAGGGAGCAAGAGTGAGACCGAGAGGGAGCAAGAGTGAGACCGAGACCACTGTGACTGACTCAAAATGAAGGACAGCTTTGACTATGTACAGACTCAGTGAGAATAGCCTTGATATTGAGAAAGGCTGCCATAGCCCGTCTTCTCTTGAGAGACAGGTCTGCCTATGTGCTCACTGCCCACAAAATGAGGTGGAAACTGAGCTGCATTTCCTAACCTCCTGCCAAATCTATGACCATATTTTAGAGACATACTTCCCTCACAGACCCTCAAAGAATTACAAAACAAATCCAATTTTGATAAACTCCCATATCCACTGGGTGAAATACAGCAGCAGGATTTGCATCCTGTTGCAACAAGAAAGGGGCAACCAGTGAAGAACAAACAGCATTGTAAATACAACCCACATTCATATTTATTCATGTTCCCTTTTTAACTTTCACTATTTGCACAATGTTACAACACTGTATATTGACATATGACATTTTAAATGTCTCTATACCTTTGGAACTTTTGGAAGTGTAATGTTTACTGTTTTTTCTTCTTCTTCTTCACTTCTGTTTATTATCTATTCCACTTGCTTTAGCAATGTGAACATATTCTTCCCATGTCCCAAAAAGCTCATTACAATGGACCAGTCCACTCAAACAGGAGCCAATCAGACAGGTGTCGTGTATACCATATTTTTTGTTGTTGTTGCTAGCGCTCCATTAAAGAAATCTTGGTCGACCAACAGCCTATCAACAAAACACTTGACCGGTTGACTAAATGGGGTCAGCCTTAAAGCGAACACTCTACACACAGTTGTGCAACTGCACATCTACAAGCTCAAAGGGTGACTACAGCTCATGCAGAACCATTAGCCGTTGCATTCAGTGGCTCTACCACACAACAACCAATAGAAAAAAATCCCACAGCCTGCACTTGACTTTTCCAACTTGCACCAACTTGATGATAATAACTACTATAGAGAGAAAATGTACTTGCTACGACTGTGATGTGGTCATCTCACCTCGCGATCTCACCTAGCTCCTGCTCCCGAGTGGCGCAGCAGTCTAAGGAACTGCATCTCTGTGCAAGAGGAGTCAATACAGACCCTGGTTGGAATCCAGGCTAAATCACATCCAGCAGTGATTGGGAGTCCCATAGGGCGGCGCAGAATTGGCCCGACGTAGTCCGGGTTAGGGTTTGTCCGGGGTAGGCCGTCATTGTAAATAAGAATTTGTTCTTAACTGACTTGCCTAGTTAAATGTTAAATAAAATAAAAACAAGAAAAAAGGGTCAATCTGGGGGCCTCCCGGGTGGCGCAGTGGTTAAGGGCGCTGTACTGCAGCGCCAGCTGCGCCACCAGAGACTCTGGGTTCATGCCCAGGCTCTGTCGTAACCGGGTTCTGTCGTAACCGCGGCTCTGCCGCGACCGGGAGGTCCGTGGGGCGATGCGCAATTGGCATAGCGTCGTCCGGGTTAGGGAGGCTTTGGCCGGTAGGGATATCCTTGTCTCATCGTGCACCAGCGACTCCTGTGGCGGGCCGGGCGCAGTGCACGCTAACCAAGGTTGCCAGGTGCACGGTGTTTCCTCCGACACATTGGTGCGGCTGGCTACCGGGTTGGATGCACGCTGTGTTAAGAAGCAGTGCGGCTTGGTTGGGTTATGTATCGGAGGGCGCATGACTTTCAACCTTTGTCTCTCCCGAGCCCGTACGGGAGTTGTAGTGATGAGACAAGATAGTAGCTACTAAACAACCTTCGTCTCTCCCGAGCCCGTACGGGAGTTGTAGTGATGAGACAAGATAGTAGCTACTAAACAACCTTCGTCTCTCCCGAGCCCATACGGGAGTTGTAGTGATGAGACAAGATAGTAGCTACTACAACAACCTTAGTCTCTCCCGAGCCCGTACGGGAGTTGTAGTGATGAGACAAGATAGTAGCTACTAAACAATCGGATTCCATGAAATTGGGGAGAAAAAAGGGGTAAAATTCTAAACAAAAAAGAGGTCAATCTGCTTTCAGAAAGTATTCATACCCTTTGACTTATTGCACATGTTGTTGCTACAACACAACCCATCTACACGAAATACCGCATAATGATAAAGTAAAAACATGATTTTAGAAATGTTTGCACATTTATTGAAAATGAAATACAGAAATATCTGTATTCACACCCCCGAGTCAAAACTTTGTAATCGCACCTTTGGCAGCGATTACAGCTGTGAGTGTTTCTGGGTAAGTCTCTAAGAGCTTTCCACACCAACGTTTGCCCATTGGTCTTTTCAACATTCTTCAAGCTCTGTCAAATTGGTTGTTGATTGTTGCTAGACAACCATTTTCAGGTCTTGCCATACATTTTCATGTAGATTTAAGTCAAAACGGTAACTGGACCACTCAGGAACATTCACTGTCTTCTTGGTAAGCAACTCCAGTGTAGATTTGGCCTTGTGTTTCAGGTTATTGTCCTGCTAAAAGGTGAATTCATCTCCCAGTGGTGGAAAGCAGACAACCAGATTTTCCTCTAGGATTTTGCCTGTGTTTCAGGTTATTGTCCTGCTGAAAGGTGAATTCATCTCCCAGTGTCTGGTGGAAAGCAGACGACCAGGTTTTCCTCTAGGATTTTGC
The DNA here is from genome assembly GCF_034236695.1 of Oncorhynchus nerka. NCBI lineage: Eukaryota > Metazoa > Chordata > Actinopteri > Salmoniformes > Salmonidae > Oncorhynchus > Oncorhynchus nerka. The sequence goes on along the minus strand of NC_088398.1, from coordinate 74,201,766 downwards.
CTGTGCTTTGCTTCATTCGATTAGTCCTTAACCTGTTAATTAGTAAATAGTAGCCTACAGCAAAGTGTGTTTAAATAATTTCTAAATAATTTTAAATCAAAACAATTTCTGCTAGTTAGTTTTAGCTTGCTTGAGCCTGCTAACTGAGGAGTGTTAATTCACCTGTTTCATGTTAAAACATGATCTTACAAAGGAGTTGTTTAATCTAACTGCTTAACTATTTATCTGTACATGGAATTGTATTTGGGTTTTTTCTAATCTTTACAGGAAAATGCCACGGGCACTATCTGATGTGTGGAGACATTTCACTGCAACTATTGTGGAAGGAAAAGCTGTGTACATTTGGAAATACTATTACAAATCATATGTGAAGAATGCAACAAAGATGCAGAATCATCTGGCCAAGTGCATGAAGTTCCCTCAGCGCTCACAACAAGCAACCTCTGACAAAAGTCCCTCTACTTCTATTCGAGGTGAAAATTATGAATCAGACACCGTATCGATAGCAACAGCTCATGGTCCTCCTGGAATCTGAAGGTTTTTGACTTAATGGAGAAACAGAGAAATGCTGATGAATGTCTTGCTCGAGCTGTGTATGCAACTGGTTCACCCCTGATGCTCACAGGCAATGTGTATTGGTAGAGATTTCTGAATGTTCTTCACCCAGCATACACCCCTCCAACCAGACATGCTTTATCTACTCATTTACTGAATGCAGAGTTCCACAGCGTTCAAGTGAAGGTCAAGCAAATCAGAGAAAGCAGACTATTGCAATCATCTCTGATGGGTCGTTGAATGTTCGTGGGCAAGGAAGAATGAACTACATAAATCTCCACCCCTCAACCAGTATTCTACAAGAGCACAGACACAAGACACACCGGTCTCTACATTGCAGATGAGCTGAAGGCAGTTATCAACGACCTTGGGCCACAGAAGGTATTTGCACTGGTGACAGACAATGCTGTGAACATGAAGGCTGCTTGGTCTAAAGTGGAGGAGTCCTACCCTCACAGCACACCCATTGGCTGTGCTGCTCATGCATTGAATCTGCTCCTCAAGGACATCATGGCACTGAAAACAATGGATACACTCTACAAGACAGCCAATGAGTTGGTTAGGTATGTGAAGGATAATCAAGTTAAAGCAGCAATCTACCTCACCAAGCAAAGTGGGAAGAATAAGAGCACCACATTGAAGCTGCCAAGCAACACCCGTTGGGGGTGGTGTTGTCATCATGTTTGACAGTCTCCTAGAGGGGAAGGAGTCTCTCCAAGAAATGGCCATATCACAGTCTGCCGATATAGACAGCCCCATCAAGAGGATCCTCCTGGATGATGTATTTTGGGAGAGAGTGGTAAGCAGCCTGAAACTCCTGGATCATTGGGGATCATTCAATATTCCCTTTTGTTGTTCAGTGAAATCATCCCATGTGAAGAGTCAGCTCTTTTAATTAAAGTTCAAATCGTAACTAAACAGTTTTTTTTCCTACAGGAAGGATTTAATCATTTGCAATTATGTCTAATTATGACGAGGTAAACGGTTTATGTTTCTGTCTCCATATGATATGGTAAATAGATCCAATGCAAAAACATCTACATTTAAATGGTATTAATATTAATTTGCATATATTTCTGTTAATTCCCATATATTCCCGTTAATTCCCATGGAAAGTTTCCACCCCTAAATTACTCCCCAAAATGTACAACCCTGCTGAAGGCACTGGATATATACCCACTGATTCTTGAATAATATAACCTACAAGCGCTTCATAAGCTTACTTCAACTGTCAAACTCCATCAGAACCACAAATATAACATGGTTTGGGGTGAGTTGGACCGCAGAGTGTAGGAAAAGCAGGCAACAAGTGCTCAGCATATGTGGGAACTCCTTCAAGACTGTTGGGAAAAGCATTCCAGGAGAAGCTGGTTGAGAGAATGCCAAGAGCGTGCAAAGTTGTCATGAAGGCAAATTTGGCTATTTGAAGAATCTTAAACATAAAATATACTTTGATTTGTTTAACACTTACCCCTATTTAACACATGATTCCATATGTGTTATTTCATAGTTTTGATGTCTTATCTATTATTCTACAATGTAGAAAATAGTATAAAATAAAGAAAAACCCTTGAATGAGTAAGTGTTCTAAAACTTTGGACCGGTAGTGTAAATAAATGCTGTATAGCCTCATAACATGGTTAAAACAATCATCTTCATATCATGGATGGTCAGTCCTTGTATTAATAGCTCTGTCTATTCATCTGAGTGGTCACATTTCTCCAGGCCCATCCCTCAGCGTTTTACCAAAACAGATTTGTTGATTTGCCCTTTAAACAGCTTTATCAAGATATCAAGTGTCCCCAACGAAAAGGTAAACAGGTCTATAGAAAATGCAGCATATGGCATTAATTTTTCACGTGTAAATAGCACTTTTCAGTAGTGCTCAAAGCATGCCATTCCATGAGAACAGCATTTATTTATCAACTCGAATCAATGAGCCCAATCAGTCCTCAATGACAACAAAATCATAAACAACAGAGTAGGGCTGGCTAATAAATCCTTTGTTTTGGGTCATGCTCAGGCAAAACTATTTGACTAATCTATACCTTCATATTTCCAAGTGCTATTCTTGAAGATCTAGGGGTATAACATTTATTGGAATGACTGTCATTCTGATAGACTTTGGCTTTTAATGTAAAGATGTAATTTAATCATATTATTAGATGTAGTAGAACGTGATGGGTTAGAAGAAGCCTACATAACCAACCCATATAGTAAAATGTAACATCCATATATGGCCAGCTATGTAAACTTTAACACTGATTTATCCTGCAATAGATGTCGTTCAATTGGTAACATACATTTTGTCTTCTTCTAATGCCTCTTAAGGGGAATGTAATCTAAAAGTAACTGAATGTAATCAGATTACATGACTGCGTTTGGGTAATCCAAAAGGTTCGTTACCGATTACAATTTTGGACAGGTAACTAGTAACTAACATATTACATTTATAAAGTAACCTACCAAACCCTACTTGCTAGCCATTAACTTCTCTCACAGCCGCTAACACAACAACATACTGCTGCAGCCCTTAGTTGTACTACAGGATTGACAGACAGGAGGCCATCTATCCACTGCAACACTGTCTGCCACACCAGGTCAACTGTGGTCTAATGATCTATACTAAAACAAGTGGATTCAATAAGTAAGCACTATATAAAAAGCCTTTATAAAAGCGTGTGGAATAACAGAAAGGAACAATTCCATCTAATTAATAGCTCAGATTTACAGAGCCATTAATCAATAGGTCTCTGTGTAACACGCCGTCTTCCTAGAGAGTACAGACTTGGATCAATAATAATCAGAGGAGGAGCAGCTCTGAAACGGCTCCAGTTTCTAGGCCTATAGATTGTAGAGAAACAGCTGAGACAGGAGCTGCAGAGAGAAAAGACCTTCAGGGCTGAGTCTTATTCAACACACAGCGGTGTAACGTTTTTACACACTCGCTAAAAGGAAAACAAGAGCCCGCAGGAATTCACTATGAAAGAAAATGCTTTTACCTGCCGAGGAAGTACCAGGACTGTCCAGAGTTGGGGTCTGCTTCTAGTGACTTCTGCAGACACTGGATGGCATAGCTGTCCTTGGAGCCTGGGTCCCCTAACCGCTCCACTGTGTGATGCATCCAGCCTGGAGGAGACCAGGGGAGTTAGCAGGGTGAAGGATCCAACAACCACCACTGCTAGTCTGGGTTCAGGGCTAGCCTTCTGCTAGCTGGTCAACAGAATCACTGCACTTTACACCACTGCTAGTCTGGGTCCAGGGCTATCCTTCTGCTAGCTGGTCAACAGAATCACTGCACTTTACACCACTGCTAGTCTGGGTTCAGGGCTAGACTTCTGCTAGCTGGTCAACAGAATCACTGCACTTTACACCACTGCTAGTCTGGGTTCAGGGCTAGCCTTCTGCTAGCTGGTCAACAGAATCACTGCACTTTACACCACTGCTAGTCTGGGTTCAGGGCTAGCCTTCTGCTAGCTGGTCAACAGAATCACTGCACTTTACACCACTGCTAGTCTGGGTCCAGGGCTAGCCTTCTGCTAGCTGGTCAACAGAACCACTGCTAGTCTGGGTCCAGGGCTATCCTTCTGCTAGCTGGTCATCAGAATCACTGCACTTTACACCATTGCTAGTCTGGGTCCAGGGCTATCCTTCTGCTAGCTGGTCAACAGAATCACTGCACTTTACACCACTGCTAGTCTGGGTCCAGGGCTATCCTTCTGCTAGCTGGTCAACAGAACCACTGCTAGTCTGGGTCCAGGGCTATCCTTCTGCTAGCTGGTCAACAGAACCACTGCTAGTCTGGGTCCAGGGCTAGCCTTCTGCTAGCTGGTCAACAGAACCACTGCTAGTCTGGGTCCAGGGCTATCCTTCTGCTAGCTGGTCAACATAACCACTGCTAGTCTGGGTCCAGGGCTATCCTTAGGCTAGCTGGTCAACATAACCACTGCTAGTCTGGGTCCAGGGCTAGCCTTCTGCTAGCTGGTCAACAGAATCACTGCACTTTACACCACTGCTAGTCTGGGTCCAGGGCTATCCTTCTGCTAGCTGGTCAACAGAACCACTGCTAGTCTGGGTCCAGGGCTATCCTTCTGCTAGCTGGTCAACAGAACCACTACACTTTACTGTCTCCAATAGTAAGTCAACACAACTGATCCTGCAGGTACTTCTGCTAGTCCATTACCAGGTCTAGTACTACACTAATATACACAACATATTAAAACTACACTAGACTGTCAGTCAGAGAGGGGAACACTGCTGTCTGCCTGGTATGTAAAAGGACCAGTCTCATAAAAAGGACCAAAAGGCTCATCTATCTAGAGCTTTCTAAAGAAGAGGGAGGAGAAAGAGTCAGGGAGGGAAGGAGAGCGGGGGATTCGTCGTCCATACACACATCAGCCGTGTCTTCAAAGGTCTAAACAACTCACCCCTGGGGTCGCTCCCACCTCTCTCTCTCTCTACACACACCTCCCTAAGGACGGGCACACACACAGACACACCTCCCTAAGGACGGGCACACAGACAGACACACCTCCCTAAGGACGGGCACACAGACAGACACACCTCCCTAAGGACGGGCACACACACACACAGACACATCTCCCTAAGGACGGGCACACACACACACATCTCCCTAAGGACGGGCACACACACACACACAGACACATCTCCCCATCGCTCCACACAACAGCTGTGGCGAGCCTTTTGCTGGAAGGCCACCACCAAATAACATTTTATCGATCACACACATATTTATCAGATGTTATTACTGGTGTAGCGAAACACTTGTGTTCCCTAGTAGGGTGGCTGGCAGGGCAGAAAAATATAATGTTTTCAGACCCTAGGGAACATCCCAAACTGGGGGAAGACGGATAGAAACAAGACAAGAGCTGTCTGTGTTCAGAGAGGACTACGTCGGGGAAGGTATGTGTGTATAGCGTGGGGGTTGGGGTACAGACACTAACACCTCCATAATGAGCAGTTGCATGAGTCAGGCCAGGGCAGAGAGAGACTTGGGAAACGTGTGATGGGAGCAGGGAAGAGGTGGGGATCTGGGAATACTGTCCAGTTGGGAATATGGTAAACAACAAGGAGCACAACTTCTCCCACAATGCAATCCTGTGTCATCAGCCTTATACACCTGGTACATAGTAGTACCTTCAGCAACAAATGGTGCAGTTTGAGGACATGTGGAAGAAATGTATTCGGGTGCTGGAGATGGGGCTAGTGGATATGTCAGGTGTGATGCAGTAATGTTTGTATGTTTTGTATTGTTTATAAAATAAAAATATATTTTATAAAAAATAAAATACAAAATACTAGAGGCATAAATGTGGTAAAGTAACTTGACGACTCAAAACGCCACACACTCGTCCTATAGACACTGCTCTAGAAAGTTAAAAACTTTTTGTACATAACATGTAAAAGACTGCACTTTTTAAATAGAACCTTCAAGAACAAACTAGGATAGATATTCAACAAGACGCAAAGAAAAATATAGGTTCATGTTATCAAAAGGACAAGTGACATATTGCTTGTAACAAGTGGGCCCAAATGCATGGTCTTCGATGCCGTAGTACATAGGAGAGAGGAAAGAGGACTTACCTAGTTGCTGCAGTGTAGCAGCCTTCACCTGTGCAGGAAGATTCTCTGTCTGGAGTAAATTCTCATACGCTTCTTTGGCTGCTCTGAATTTCTTCTGCAGAATGACAGTGGGGGAAAGAGTGATAGAGAGAGGGGGGGAAAGAGTGATAGAGAGAGGGGGAAAGAGTGATAGAGAGAGGGGGAGGAAAAGAGAGAGAGAGATGAAGGATGTTTAAACCAGACCAAAGAGTCAGTGTGTTTTATGGTCTCACTGGTCAGACACAGAAGTTTGGACACCTCAGACCACCACCAGATACACTACAGGCTAAAAGTATGTGGACACCCATTCAAATTAGTGGATTCGGCCGTTGCTGACAGGGTTAGGGTTAAATATCAAGCACCCAGCCATGCCATCTCCATAGACAAACAGTGGCAGTAGAATGGGCTTACCGAAGAGCTCAGTGACTTTCAATGTAGCAGCATCATAGTATGCCACCTTTCCAACAAGTCAGTTCGTCAAATTTCTGCCCTGCTAGAACTGCCCCGGTCAACTGTAAGTACTGTTATTGTGAAGTGGGAACGTCTAGGAGCAACAACGGCTCAGCCACTAACTGGTAGGCCATACAAGCCCACAGAACGGGACCGCCGAGTACAGAAGTGTTTTTGCATTCCAGTTGAACATTTACCTGCTCTGTCACAGTCTATCATTAAAAACATTGAAGAAACATTGAAGACTACACGTGTAAATGTCCTGCCATTTGAATTTGAGCAATATGACTGGCCGTTCGTCCAAGCACCACCACGCTGTCGCTAGTCACAACTTCTGGAGCAGTACATGAGTTTATAACCCCTTCACACAGCACACGTCAGCTGTTCAGAGCAAAATCAAGTCCCCATCAATCTACTTGCTGAGCTTATTTTAGAAAAAGTAATTTACAAAAGTAAACTTTTAATAGTGAACATAAAATATGCTACGGTTGATAGTCTGTAAAGAGAACGCTAGAAAGACACCTACTGTAGCATTGATACACAGTGAGGCAGGGGTTAACTTGACCACGCCCCCTGAGTAGGGTACATAATAGCCATAGGCCGGACTTGAACCCGATCTAACATCTCTGGAGACCTGAAAATAGCTGTGTAGTGATGCTACCCATCCAACCTGACAGCTTGACAGGATCTGCAGAGAGGAATGGGAGAAACTCCGCAAATTCAGGTGTGCCAAGCTTGTAGCGTCATACCCAAGAAGACTCCAGTCTGTAATCGCTGCCAAAGGTGCTTCAACAAAGTACTGAGTAAAGGGTCTGAATACTTATGGAAATGGGATTTAAAAAAAAAAAAAAAAAAAATGTAATCAAGAATGTCTTAAAACCTGTTTTTGCTTTGCCATGAGTTATTTTTGGCAGATTGATGAGGGAAATCAAACTATTTCATCCATTTTAGAATAAGGCTGTAAACAAAAAAGTTGAGGGATCTGAATACTTTCCGAATGCCACGTGGTGGTGTATAGGTTATTTACTAATGGTATTCCAAATAGTCGGACAAAACTGGCAATTTACTGTATACGACTATGATGTTATTCTTTTTTTTGTAAGAATCATCTGAAACTAATACATTTTCGGGTGAAAGCACACATCTTTCTCATGTCAATCAGTCATGTGGCTGTCTGTAAAGAGAAGGACGGGCTGTATGTTGATCCTGCTGCTCTGATTGTAAAGAGAAGGACGGGCTGTATGTTGATCCTGCTGCTCTGATTGTAAAGAGAAGAACGGGCTGTATGTTGATCCTGCTGCTCTGATTGTAAAGAGAAGGACGGGCTGTATGTTGATCCTGCTGCTCTGATTGTAAAGAGAAGGACGGGCTGTATGTTGATCCTGCTGCTCTGATTGTAAAGAGAAGGACGGGCTGTACGTTGATCCTGCTGCTCTGATTGTAAAGAGAAGGACGGGCTGTATGTTGATCCTGCTGCTCTGATTGTAAAGAGAAGGACGGGCTGTACGTTAATCCTGCTGCTCTGATTGTAAAGAGAAGGACGGGCTGTATGTTGATCCTGCTGCTCTGATTGTAAAGAGAAGGACGGGCTGTACGTTGATCCTGCTGCTCTGATTGTAAAGAGAAGGACGGGCTGTATGTTGATCCTGCTGCTCTGATTGTAAAGAGAAGGACGGGCTGTATGTTGATCCTGCTGCTCTGATTGTAAAGAGAAGGACGGGCTGTATGTTGATCCTGCTGCTCTGATTGTAAAGAGAAGGACGGGCTGTATGTTGATCCTGCTGCTCTGATTGCATAGAGTGAAGATGTATTTCTCCATCCGCTCGCTTCATAATTTCACCCAATCACTATTCCCTCACATGTTTTCAGTCTGATCATTCAGATTGCTGCTGCCTGTAACTATGGTAGATCACATGCCTGAAGAACATTTGCTATCAAGCTATCATTTTGCATAACATATAAAAAGCGAGGCATGGGTAGGGAAAAATATGAAAAGGTGATGCGGATTCTGACTGAGTGACAGCAAACTTGGCTGCCGGCTGCAAGTTGGAGGACACACGCAACCAGCATAAAATCTGCAGCTGTTAAAATGGGCACGTAGTTATTATGCCAACATCTACTTAAGCATATTAAAACACTTCTGTTGTTTCCATTCACAAGTATTATTCCATCCCATTATCAACTGTCAATGTATGGATACGAGTAAAGGCCATGTGGGCAAACCCATACTATTTACTGTGCTCTGATTGACTAACAGCCAGCTATTATTCCATCCCATTATCAACTGTCAATGTATGGATACGAGTAAAGGCCATGTGGGCAAACCCATACTATTTACTGTGCTCTGATTGACAAACAGCCAGCTTGACTTGTTTATAAAAGTTGTCGGACTGACTGAATAAAGTCTCTCTCATAGCGTTGCCTTTCATAAATCACACAACCTAGTTATATGTCCATGTTATCGCATCCAGACAAGTACTCTAAAGATCTTGTTTGCATTTTTCGATATGAAGTCCATCCGGACTTGCCAAAAAGTGACATGGAAATGAGTGACATGGAAGTGAGTGACATGGAAGTGAGTGACTTGTCAGTAGCCTACCGAATTGTCTCGGTAAGAGAGCTGTTCATTTGGCTCCCTAATTTGCATACTGGTAGGCTTTTTGGCAATTATCTGCAGATAAATGATGAAAACATTCAAAATATAAATATGGTGGATTCTCCTCACTGCTAGAACAATAGGCAGGCTAGTGGAGAGAGGCTCACTGTGGTCCAAAATGGGATAATGGCGCAGGAGGGAATAGCAGCCATTTTACGGTCCTGACCAATTAAACCATTGTGTATTTTCGGCGCTGATAGTAACAATTTTTTTTTACATAATGTTTCTGCCATCCTATGACTGAAAAGAGCTTCTGGACATCAGAACAGTTATCACTAACCTCCATTTGGACAAGAACTTTTACTTCAATGAGTTGGAGGAGAAGGACATTGATTATCGCAGACCAGGCCCAAAACACTGACACTCAAAAGGAGAAGACGTCGCTACAGAGACCACCGAGCGGGATAACTAACGAGACAATGTCGGAGCGTGGATAAAACGCCTCTACAGTTCTATCGGCGAACATTCAATCACTGGAGATTAAAACTGGATCAGCTCCGTTCGAGTCCATCCTATCAACGTGACCTGAAGAGCTGTAATATCCTAGGTTTCTCTGGGTCGTGGCTGAACAAGGACACGTTAAATAAAAATCTAGCTGGTTTTCTATACATCAGCAGAACAGAACGGCTGAATCAGGGAAGCTCAGAGGGGGTGTGTCTCTTTGTTAACAACAGCTGGTGCACCATCTATAATATTGAGGAAGTATCGAGGTCATGCTTGCCTGAGGTAGAATACCTCATGATAAGCTGTAGACCTCACTATCTGGAAAGAGAGTTTATCTATATTGTTTGTAGCTGGTTTACCACCAAAACCGATGCTGACACTAAGGCGACACTCAATGAGATGTATAGGGCCATAGGAAAACAAGAAAATGCTCACCCAGAGGCGCCCCTAGTGGCCGGTGACTTTAATGCAGGAAAACTGAAATCCGCTTTACCCAATTTCTACCAACATGTCACCTGTCCAACTAGATGCGGAAAAAAAACTCTAGATCACCTTTACTGGCACAATCAATCAGATGCATTGAAAGCTCTCCTTCACCCTCCATTTGGCAAATCTGACCATAACTCTATCCTCCTGATTCCTGCTTACAAGCAAAAACTCAAACAGGAAGAAGCAGACTGAAATATGCTCATTCCAAGGCTTCTCTATTTTTACTATTTGGACACACCTACTCATTCCAAGGCTTCTCTATTTTTACTATTTGGACACACCTACTCATTCCAAGGCTTCTCTATTTTTACTATTTGGACACACCTACTCATTCCAAGGCTTCTCTATTTTTACTATTTGGACACACCTACTCATTCCAAGGCTTCTCTATTTTTTTACTATTTGGACACACCTACTCATTCCAAGGCTTCTCTATTTTTACTATTTCGACACACCTACTCATTCCAAGGCTTCTCTATTTTTACTATTTGGACACACCTACTCATTCCAAGGCTTCTCTATTTTTTACTATTTGGACACACCTACTCATTCCAAGGTTTCTCTATTTTTACTATTTGGACACACCTACTCATTCCAAGGCTTCTCTATTTTTACTATTTGGACACACCTACTCATTCCAAGGCTTCTCTATTTTTACTATTTGGACACACCTACTCATTCCAAGGCTTCTCTATTTTTACTATTTGGACACACCTACTCATTCCAAGGCTTCTCTATTTTTACTATTTGGACACACCTACTCATTCCAAGGCTTCTCTATTTTTACTATTTGGACACACCTACTCATTCCAAGGCTTCTCTATTTTTACTATTTGGACACACCTACTCATTCCAAGGCTTCTCTATTTTTACTATTTGGACACACCTACTCATTCCAAGGCTTCTCTATTTTTACTATTTGGACACACCTACTCATTCCAAGGCTTCTCTATTTTTACTATTTGGACACACCTACTCATTCCAAGGCTTCTCTATTTTTACTATTTGGACACACCTACTCATTCCAAGGCTTCTCTATTTTTACTATTTGGACACACCTACTCATTCCAAGGCTTCTCTATTTTTACTATTTGGACACACCTACTCATTCCAAGGCTTCTCTATTTTTTACTATTTGGACACACCTACTCATTCCAAGGCTTCTCTATTTTTACTATTTCGACACACCTACTCATTCCAAGGCTTCTCTATTTTTACTATTTGGACACACCTACTCATTCCAAGGCTTCTCTATTTTTTACTATTTGGACACACCTACTCATTCCAAGGTTTCTCTATTTTTACTATTTGGACACACCTACTCATTCCAAGGCTTCTCTATTTTTACTATTTGGACACACCTACTCATTCCAAGGCTTCTCTATTTTTACTATTTGGACACACCTACTCATTCCAAGGCTTCTATTTTTACTATTTGGACACACCTACTCATTCCAAGGCTTCTCTATTTTTACTATTTGGACACACCTACTCATTCCAAGGCTTCTCTATTTTTACTATTTGGACACACCTACTCATTCCAATGCTTCTCTATTTTTTACTATTTGGACACACCTACTCATTCCAAGGCTTCTCTATTTTTACTATTTGGACACACCTACTCATTCCAAGGTTTCTCTATTTTTTACTATTTGTGTAACCAAAAAAAAAAAGTGTTAAATCAAAATATATTTTATATTTGAGATTCTTCAAAGTAATCACCCTTTGCCTTGATGACAGCTTTGCACACTCCTGGCATTCTCTCAACCAGCTTCATGAGGTAGTCACCTGGAATGCATTTCAGTTAAGAAGGAAAGAAATTCTACAAATTAATGCATGAGCTAATCAGTTGTGTTGTGACAAGGTAGGGGTGGTATACAGAAGATAGCCCTATTTGGTAAAAGACCCAAGTCAATACTATGGCAAGAACAGCTCAAATAAGAAAAGCGAAATGACAGTCATTACTTTAAGACAAAGGTCGGCCAATCCGGGAAATCAGAGTTCAAGTGACATCTCAACAACTATTCAGAGGAGACTGTGTGAATCAGGCCTTTATAGGTCAAATTGCTGCAAAGAAACCACTACTAAAGGACACCAATAAGAAGAGACTTGCTTGGGCCAAGAAACACGAGCAATGGACATTAGACCGGTGGAAATCTGTCCTTTGGTCTGATGAGTCCAAATGTGAGATTTTTGGTTCCAACCGCTGTGCCTTTATGAAACGCAGAGAAGGTGAAAGGATGATATCCACATGTGTGGTTCCCACCATGAAGCATAGAGGAGGTGGTGTGATGGTGCTTTGCTGGTGACACCGTCTGTGATTTATTTAGAATTGAAGGTACACTTAACCAGCATGTCTACCACAGCATTCTGCAGCGATACGCCATCCCATCTGGTTTGCACTTAGTGGGACTATCATTTGTTTTTCAACAGGACAATGACCCAACACACCTCCAAGCTGTATAAGGGCTATTTGACCAAAAAGGAGAGTGATGGAGTGCTGCATCAGATGACCTGGCCTCCACAATCACCCGACCTCAACCCAATTGAGATGGTTTGGGATAAGTTGGACCGTGAAGGAAAAGCAGCCAACAAGCTAGCATATGTAGGAACTCCTTCAATACTGTTGGAAAAGCATTCCTCGTAAAGCTGGTTGAGGGAATGCCAGGAGTGTGCAAAGTTGTCATCAAGGCAAAGGGTGGCTACTTTGAAGAATCAAAAATCAACTTAGATTTGTTTAACACTTTTTTTGTTAGTACATGATTCCATATGTGTTATTTCATAGATGTCTTCACTATTATTCTACACTATAGAAAATATTAAAAATAAAGAAAAACCCTTGAATGAGTAGGTCCAAACTTTTGACTGACTCGATAAGCGCATTCACAAAAAGTTAGCATTTTATAAGTGTGTGTAGACTATGTGTTGGTACTTTAATTCCATACAGATACAGCTGACAATAAATGTTGTTAATGTTTCTAGTTGTCACTAACAGGCCCATTCGAGGCAGACGACATGTTGACTGTTGCCTTGTTTCAGTTTGCATATGCCTACTTCCTGCTGTCACAGAGGACAAAGAAATAACGGGTTGTGCAGACCACAAGGTAAACAGACCACAAGGTAAACAGACCACAAGGTAAACAGACCACAGCTACCTTCCCTTTTAGGAGTAATGACAACAACTGATAAGGGATTAGAAGATAGGCCATATTATAAGGTATATAGTGATACTAGGTCACTGGAAGATCTATACGAGGTCAACTCAACCTATCCACCACCAAAATGTACAGCAGACTTCTCAGCAGCCTTCACTACCAGCACCAGAGAAAAGGGGGAAATAAGGAAGGATTTCTTACCTGAATCTCATATAAATGAGCGATGTGGAACTGAACTGTAAATAGAAAGAGAGAGTTAAACTGATACAAAGGACTGGAGATTAAATCACTTACATAGTGTGCTCTCTCACATTTCCCCTTAGAGATGAAACCAAACAGAAGCTCCAGCTGGTAGAAATTCATGAAATGGAGAAAAACATGTTTGTTTTTTACAGCGAGAGCTATGGCAAATAAATCCATGCACTGCTTCTGACTCCCCCCTGTGGTACTGCTTCTGACTCCCCCCTGTGATACTGCCTCTGACTCCCCCCTGTGGTACTGCTTCTGACTCCCCCCTGTGGTACTGCTACTGACTCCCCCCTGTGGTACTGCTACTGACTCCCCCCTGTGGTACTGCTACTGACTCCCCCCTGTGGTACTGCTTCTGACTCCCCCTGTGGTACTGCTTCTGACTCCCCTGTGGTACTGCTTCTGACTCCCCCTGTGGTACTGCTTCTGACTCCCCCTGTGGTACTGCTTCTGACTCCCCCTGTGGTACTGCTTCTGACTCCCCCTGTGGTACTGCTTCTGACACCCCCTGTGGTACTGCTTCTGACTCCCCCTGTGGTACTGCTTCTGACTCCCCCTGTGGTACTGCTTCTGACTCCCCCTGTGGTACTGCTTCTGACTCCCCCTGTGGTACTGACTCCCCTGTGGTACTGCTTCTGACTCCCCCTGTGGTACTGCTTCTGACTCCCCCTGTGGTACTGCTTCTGACTCCCCCTGTGGTACTGCTTCTGACTCCCCCTGTGGTACTGCTTCTGACTCCCCCTGTGGTACTGCTTCTGACTCCCCCTGTGGTACTGCTTCTGACTCCCCTCTGTGGTACTGCTTCTGACTCCCCCTGTGGTACTGCTTCTGACTCCCCCTGTGGTACTGCTTCTGACTCCCCCTGTGGTACTGCTTCTGACTCCCCCTGTGGTACTGCTTCTGACTCCCCCTGTGGTACTGCTTCTGACTCCCCCTGTGGTACTGCTTCTGACTCCCCCTGTGGTACTGCTTCTGACTCCCCCTGTGGTACTGCTTCTCTGACTCCCCCTGTGGTACTGACTCCCCCCCCTGTGGTACTGCTTCTGACTCCCCTGTGGTACTGCTTCTGACTCCCCTGTGGTACTGCTTCTGACTCCCCCTGTGGTACTGCTTCTGACTCCCCCTGTGGTACTGCTTCTGACTCCCCCTGTGGTACTGCTTCTGACTCCCCCTGTGGTACTGCTTCTGACTCCCCCTGTGGTACTGCTTCTGACTCCCCCTGTGGTACTGCTTCTGACTCCCCCTGTGGTACTGCTTCTGACTCCCCCTGTGGTACTGCTTCTGACTCCCCTGTGGTACTGCTTCTGACTCCCCCTGTGGTACTGCTTCTGACTCCCCCTGTGGTACTGCTTCTGACTCCCCCTGTGGTACTGCTTCTGACTCCCCCTGTGGTACTGCTTCTGACTCCCCCTGTGGTACTGCCTCTGCCTCCCCCTGTGGTACTGCCTCCCCCTGTGGTACTGCTTCTGACTCCCCTGTGGTACTGCTTCTGACTCCCCCTGTGGTACTGCTTCTGACTCCCCTGTGGTACTGCTTCTGACTCCCCCTGTGGTACTGCTACTGACTCCCCTGTGGTACTGCTTCTGACTCCCCCTGTGGTACTGCTTCTGACTCCCCCTGTGGTACTGCTTCTGACTCCCCCTGTGGTACTGCTTCTGACTCCCCCTGTGGTACTGCTTCTGACTCCCCCTGTGGTACTGCTTCTGACTCCCCCTGTGGTACTGCTTCTGACTCCCCCTGTGGTACTGCTTCTGACTCCCCCTGTGGTACTGCTTCTGACTCCCCCTGTGGTACTGCCTCTGCCTCCCCCTGTGGTACTGCCTCCCCCTGTGGTACTGCTTCTGACTCCCCCTGTGGTACTGCTTCTGACTCCCCCTGTGGTACTGCTTCTGACTCCCCCTGTGGTACTGCTTCTGACTCCCCCTGTGGTACTGCTTCTGACTCCCCCTGTGGTACTGCTTCTGACTCCCCCTGTGGTACTGGTACTGACTCCCCCTGTGGTACTGACTCCCCCTGTGGTACTGCTTCTGACTCCTCCCTGTGGTACTGCTTCTGACTCCCCCTGTGGTACTGCTTCTGACTCCCCCTGTGGTACTGCTTCTGACTCCCCCTGTGGTACTGCTTCTGACTCCCCCTGTGGTACTGCCTCTGCCTCCGACTCCCCTGTGGTACTGCTTCTGACTCCCCCTGTGGTACTGCTTCTGACTCCCCCTGTGGTACTGACTCCCCCTGTGGTACTGACTCCCCCCTGTGGTACTGACTCCCCCTGTGGTACTGCTTCTGACTCCCCCTGTGGTACTGTTTCTGACTCCCCCTGTGGTACTGCTTCTGACTCCCCCTGTGGTACTGCTTCTGACTCCCCCGTGGTACTGCTTCTGACTCCCCCTGGTACTGGTACTGACTCCCCCCGTGGTACTGCTTCTGACTCCCCCGGTGGTACTGCTTCTGACTCCCCCCGTGGTACTGCTTCTGACTCCCCCTGTGGTACTGCTTCTGACTCCCCCTGTGGTACTGCTTCTGACTCCCCCTGTGGTACTGCTTCTGACTCCCCCTGTGGTACTGCTTCTGACTCCCCCCTGTGGAACTGACTCCCCCTGTGGTACTGCTTCTGACTCCCCCTGTGGTACTGCTTCTGACTCCCCCTGTGTGGTACTGCTTCTGACTCCCCCTGTGGTACTGCTTCTGACTCCCCCTGTGGTACTGCTTCTGACTCCCCCTGTGGTACTGCTTCTGACTCCCCCTGTGGTACTGCTTCTGACTCCCCCCCGTGGTACTGCTTCTGACTCCCCCTGTGGTACTGCTTCTGACTCCCCCTGTGGTACTGCTTCTGACTCCCCCTGTGGTACTGCTTCTGACTCCCCCTGTGGTACTGCTTCTGACTCCCCCTGTGGTACTGCTTCTGACTCCCCCTGTGGTACTGCTTCTGACTCCCCTGTGGTACTGCTTCTGACTCCCCCTGTGGTACTGCTTCTGACTCCCCCTGTGGTACTGCTTCTGACTCCCCCTCGTGGTACTGCTTCTGACTCCCCCTGTGGTGCTTCTGACTCCCCTCGTGGTACTGCTTCTGACTCCCCCCGTGGTACTGGTACTGACTCCCCCGTGGTACTGCCTCTGACTCCCCCTCGTGGTACTGCTTCCCCCAGTGACTCCCCCCCAGTGGTACTGCTTCTGACTCCCCCCGTGGTACTGCTTCTGACTCCCCCGTGGTACTGCTTCTGACTCCCCCCCGTGGTACTGCTTCTGACTCCCCCGTGGTACTGCTTCTGACTCCCCCGTGGTACTGCTTCTGACTCCCCCTGTGGTACTGCTACTGACTCCCCCTGTGGTACTGCTACTGACTCCCCCTGTGGTACTGCTACTGACTCCCCCTGTGGTACTGCTTCTGACTCCCCCTGTGGTACTGCTTCTGACTCCCCCTGTGGTACTGTTTCTGACTCCCCCTGTGGTACTGCTACTGACTCCCCCCTGTGGTACTGCTACTGACTCCCCCGTGGTACTGCTACTGACTCCCCCGTGGTACTGCTTCTGACTCCCCCCTGTGGTACTGCTTCTGAGTCCCTGGGTGCAGACGGAAGGACTCTGCATGGTGTGTGGCAACAGATGGGAGAGAGGTTAGTTCCCCAATGTGTGTGTGTGTGTGTGTGTGTGTGTGTGTGTGTGTGTGTGTGTGTGTGTGTGTGTGCTTAAAATTGCTCACATGTACGTGTGGCAGAGTCTGAGCTCTAGCGAGCAGCTCTCTGCCGATCCCTTCTAATGTGGTCTCCTAGGCAACTCAATCTCAGGCAGGTGTCGGAATGAGCGTGTGTGT
Organism: Oncorhynchus nerka; assembly: GCF_034236695.1. NCBI lineage: Eukaryota > Metazoa > Chordata > Actinopteri > Salmoniformes > Salmonidae > Oncorhynchus > Oncorhynchus nerka. The sequence goes on along the minus strand of NC_088398.1, from coordinate 74,184,338 downwards.
GTGTGTCGCCTTGAAAACCCCAGGATCAGGCATACAGACCATGGGGAAATGGCACGGCAACCGGGAGTATATAATGAAATTATAAAAATACCCAGACAGCGTTCTGTGCCATTTCCTTTACGTGGGTTAACACTGACAAATGACCAAGTCAACCTGACACTGTCATTATGGATAATGCATCATCTCACATAGCCAGTGAGTACATAACTCCACATACTGGGGAAAACAGGAAGGGGAATTCATTGGGGTTTCAGTGACAGTACCAAACAGGAAGGGGAATTCATTGGGGTTTCAGTGACGGTACCAAACAGGAAGGGGAATTCATTGGGGTTTCAGTGACGGTACCAAACAGGAAGGGGAATGGTGTGCTTGAGTGTGAGTGTAGAAGAGATGGGGATGTAATGGTTCTTACTTTCAGCTTTGGACAAAGTGCAGGGGTTGGAGTCAATCAAAGCCAGCTGAAAATGCTGCAGAGAGAGAATGCATGTCATTAAGGAGGGTTTCTATGCAGCGTTGGTCCATTATGACAAAAGGTTAGCATTTCACATGAAGTAGACAAAACATGTCCCGCCAGGCTTACAAACAACAGCTAAAGTTTGACAGCGCAACGGACAGAGAGGACGTTCAAAGCCCGGGATGACCATGTGACTAGTCTGCACAACCCTGCTGCAGTGTCTCCTCAACAGCAGACCCATCTCTCCGCGGACGCACACGGCCTGACAACCAGCCTCTCCAACCCGGTTCCTGGAGAGCTACAGTCCCGTGGGGGGGTTTTCCAACCCGAATCTAGCATATACAAATCTAATAATTAGCTGGTTGATAAGCTGAATCAGGTTAGTTACACCTGGGTTGGAGTGAAAATATACAGGAGGGTAGAGGACAGGGCTGGAGTGAAAATATACAGGAGGGTAGAGGACAGGGTTGGAGTGAAAATATACAGGAGGGTAGAGGACAGGGTTGGAGTGAAAATATACAGGAGGGTAGAGGACAGGGTTGGAGTGAAAATATACAGGAGGGTAGAGGACAGGGTTGGAGTGAAAATATACAGGAGGGTAGAGGACAGGGTTGGAGTGAAAATATACAGCAGGGTAGAGGACAGGGTTGGAGTGAAAATATACAGCAGGGTAGAGGACAGGGAAAGGGTTGGAAAGCCCTGCCTTAGAAAATATAATTTCCCCAACTCCCCTAGTCCTGTGTGTAGACCTGATTGGGACTGGATATGTGTATAGGGTATGTTGTTCCCATGGTGACCATTAAAACCTACTCAAAACCTAGAGTCCTCAGAGCATGCGCAGACCAGCTGGCTGGAGTGTTTACAGACATACTCTCCCTGTCCCAGTCTGCTGTCCCCACTTGCTTCAAGATGTCCACCATTGTTCCTACCCAAGAAATCAAAGGTAACTGAACTAAATGACTATCACCCCGTAGCACTCACTTCTGTCATCATGCAGTGCTTTGAGAGGCTGGTTAAGGATCATATCACGTCTACCTTACCTGACACAATAGACCCACTTAACTTGCTTAACGTCCCAATAGATCCACAGACGATGCCATCGCACTGCAGACTGTCCTATCCCGCCTGGACAAGAGGAATACCTATGTCAGAATGCTGTTCATTGACTACAGCTCAGCCTTCAACACCATAGTACCATCCAAGCTCATCATTAAGCTCGAGGCCCATGGGTCTGAACTCCGCCATGTGCAACTGAGTCCTGTACTTCCTGATGGGCCGCCCCCAGGTGGTGAAGGTAGGAAACAACACCTCCACTTGGCTGATCCTCAACACTGGGGACCCACAATGTTGCGTGCTCAGCCCCCTCCTGTACTCCCTGTTCACCCACGACTGCGTGGCCACGCACAGCTCCAACTCAACCATCAAGTTTGCAAATGAGACAACATTAGTAGGCCTGATTACCAACAATGACCAGACAGCCTACAGGAAGGAGGTGAGGGCCTTGACAGAGTGGGGCCAGGAAAATAACCTCTCCCTCAACGTCAACAAAACAAAGGAGCTGATTGTGGACTTCAGGAAACAGCAGAGGGAGCACACCCCTATCCATATTGACGGAACAGCAGCAAAGAAGGTGGAAAGCTTCAAGTTCCTTGGCGTACACATCACTGACGATCTGAAATGGTCCACCTACAGAGACAGTGTGGTGAAGGCGTGACAGCGCCTCTTCAACCTCAGGGGCCCGAAGAAATTCTTCTTTGCCCCTAAGACCCTCAGAAACTTTACAGATGCACAATTGCTAAAAAGATCATCAACCACCCAAGCCACTGCCTGTTCACCCCGCTATCATCCAGAAAACGAGGTCAGCACAGGTGCATCAAAGCTGGGACCGAGGGACTGAAAAACAGCTTCTTTCTCAAGGCTATCAGACTGTTAAATAGCCATCACTAGCCGGCTAACATCCGGCAACTCAACCCTGCACCTTAGAGGCTGCTTCCCTATTTACATAGAAATGGAATCACTGGTCACTTTAATAGTATAATATACTGTATTCTATTCTACTGCATTTTAGCCAAAGCCACTCCGACATTGCTCGTCCTAATATTTATATATTTCTTAATTCCATTATTTTACTTTTAGATGTGTATTGTTATCAATTGTTAGATATTACTGCACTGTTGGAGCTAGGAGCTCAAGCATTTTCACTACAACCACAATAACATATGATTTGATATGGAGATGACTCGATCCATAGGCAAGTGGCAAGTCCCCCCCCCCCCCCACCACCCAACAAAAATGTGCTACCTCTAACCGAGGTATAACAAAACTCCACCAAGGTCTCCCATATATCAAAACTCCACCAAGGTCTCCCATATATCAAAACTCCACCAAGGTCTCCCATATATCAAAACTCCACCAAGGTCTCCCATATATCAAAACTCCACCAAGGTCTCCCATATATCAAAACTCCACCAAGGTCTCCCATATATCAAAACTCCACCAAGGTCTCCCATATATCAAAACGATGGTTGCGTTAAACTATTTTCCTGCAAAAGCGGTTAAATCTATAGATATTTAGACACGCACCCATATCTGAAACAGTGAATAGTAATGCCTGGGGGGGGGGGCACATAAAGTAATGTAACCCAATATTGCACGGCCAGATTGATGTGGAATATGAGTAGTCAATTTTCTGCCCTACATATAACGCATTCGAAAGTATTCAGACCACTTGACTTTTCCCCCCTTTTGTTAAGTTCCAGCCTTGTTCTAAAATGTATTAAATTAATAGTTTTCCTCATTAATTTACACACAATACACCATCGTGACAAAGCAAAAACAGGGTTTAGACTTTTGTAAATGTATTTAAAATAAGAAACAAATACCGTATTTACATAAGTATTCAAGTACTTTGCAATGAGACTCGAAATTGAGCTCAGGTGCATCCTGTTTCCATTGATCATTCGAGAGATGTTCCTACAACTTGATTGGAGTCCACCTGTGGTAAATTCAATTGATTGGACATGATTTGGAAAGGCACACCTGTCTATATAAGTTCCCACAGTTGACAGTGCATGTCAGAGCAAAAACCAAGCCATGTGGTCGAAGGAATTGTCTATAGAGCTCAGAGACAGGATTGTGTCGAGAAACAGATGTAAAACATTTCTGTAGCATTGAAGGTCCCCAAGAACACAGTGGCCTCCATCATCCTTAAATGGAAGAAGTTTTGAACCACCAAGACTACTCCTTGAGCTGGCTGCCAGGCAAAACTGAGCAATCACGGGAGAAGGGCCTTGGTCAGGGAGGTGACCAAGAACCCGATGGTCACTGACAGAGCTCCAGAGTTCCTCTGTTGAGACGGGAGAACCTTCCAGATGGAAGATCAACATTCTCAAGGCTACACTATTTCAACATTTTGTTGTATTAAATCATTAGAGTCTAAACTGTGACTTAGAATTAAATGAAAAATGATTTATTAGGCTCCATCTACAGTGCCTTTGAATAATTTTTCAAAAACATGAGTGTGGCCAGAGTCTGTGGCTTCAGGCTCATGCGGTAGACCAGCAGCGAAGAATATCAGAGCTTGCAGAGCCACTGGGAATGCTAAACACCCTTCTGGTCACTCTTTCCAGGCTGGGCAGGGATGTATAGTTGTTTTTTTCCTGTAGGTAAGCCTAAAGGATTATAGGCAAAATAACCCTATCAAAACAGAAAGCTTCTTGAGAGGTAACTTGCCAGGCCTATTGGGCCTAAAATCAATGGCAGCCTATTGTATAGATAATATAACGAAAATTAATGAAACTTTTAAGAGATCTGATTTTTTTGTTTTGCTACAATGACACACTTTGCTAGCTACCCACCTCCTTCCTTTATGTTATAGCATGTGCACTTACTAAGTACACCATCATGCTTTTGGGATACTTATCTTTTCAGATTTCACAATGATTCTTTAATTGTGGACACTACATCACCACACTCCCTCTCTTGCTCTTGGTCCTCCTAATCTTTAGCGGAACACAAGTAGACCACAAATGCATGCTGGGCATGCCCTGAGCTCGTGAAGTGAGTGTACCCGAGGTAGGCGGCAGGCCCCGGTCTCAACATGTAGTTCAGGCCTCTACTGGTTTCAGTGTCATGTTCTGGTCATGACCCAGTAATGCTGGAGAGCTGCAGGCTTTTGTTCCAGCCGAGCTATACCACACCTGATACCACAACCTACATTTAGGCACCAAGTGTTAGTGTTGGGCTGGAGCGAAAGCCTGCACATGCTACACCCCTATCAGAGTATTACTAGCAGAGCGAAGCTGGAGTGGAGCGAGCAATGGAGCGTGCCCAATTTTGACTGGAGCGTGGCGCCAATTTCCCCAAAGGCTGGAGCGTTGGCCTTCTTGGCCGGTCCAATTACGCTCCAGTAACTTTCACTTCACGAGCTCAGGGCATGCATGGCCCAGCATGCATTGGTAGTCAAAGATGAGGAGGAAATGTAGTGTCCACAACTAAAGAATCATTGTGAAATGTGAAAAGACAAGTATCCCAAAAGCATGGTGGTGTACTTAGTATGTGCACATGCTATAACATAAAGGAAGGAGGTGGGTAGCTAGTGTGTCATTGTAGCAAAGTGTTTCTAAAATAAAAATCAGATCTCATAAAAGTTTTGTTCATTTGTTCTATTATCTATACAATAGGCCATCATTGATTTCGGCCCAATATGCCTGGCATATTACCTCTTTCAAGGAGATTTTCTGTTTTGATAAGGACATTAGGTAAAATAACCCTTTGGTCTACTAAGAGAGAAAAATAATAATAAAACACATCTCTGCCCAACTTGGTAAGAGTGGCCTGAAGGTTGTTTAGCATCCCCAGTGGCTCTCCGAGCACTGAGAGGGTAGTCTCTACTGCTGGCCTGCTCTCCGAGCGCTGAGAGGGTAGTCTCTACTGCTGGCCTGCTCTCCGAGCACTGAGAGGGTAGTCTCTACTGCTGGCCTGCTCTCCGAGCGCTGAGAGGGTAGTCTCTACTGCTGGCCTGCTCTCCGAGCACTGAGAGGGTAGTCTCTACTGCTGGCCTGCTCTCCGAGAGCTGAGAGGGTAGTCTCTACTGCTGGCCTGCTCTCCGAGCGCTGAGAGGGTAGTCTCTACTGCTGGCCTGCTCTCCGAGCGCTGAGAGGGTAGTCTCTACTGCTGGCCTGCTCTCCGAGCGCTGAGAGGGTAGTCTCTACTGCTGGCCTGCTCTCCGAGCGCTGAGAGGGTAGTCTCTACTGCTGGCCTGCTCTCCGAGCGCTGAGAGGGTAGTCTCTACTGCTGGCCTGCTCTCCGAGCGCTGAGAGGGTAGTCTCTACTGCTGGCCTGCTCTCCGAGCGCTGAGAGGGTAGTCTCTACTGCTGGCCTGCTCTCCGAGCGCTGAGAGGGTAGTCTCTACTGCTGGCCTGCCTGCTCTCCGAGCGCTGAGAGGGTAGTCTCTACTGCTGGCCTGCTCTCCGAGCGCTGAGAGGGTAGTCTCTACTGCTGGCCTGCTCTCCGAGCGCTGAGAGGGTAGTCTCTACTGCTGGCCTGCTCTCCAGACATCATCGCTTGAGCCTGAAGCCAAACTCATGTTTCGAAATGTTGTTTAAATGCTGAGTGCCAGCCTAGTGTCACTCTCGCAATTGCTTCACAATGTAGTTCTTTGTAGACTATGGCCTAGAAATAATTGAAATAAAATAGCATAAATAATACATTTTTATTTGTTTTTAGACTACCTGTCTGGCTCCTGAAATATTTAGAGTTTTATATGCTTTTTAAAAACGACATGTAGCCTATTTGAAATGAGTGATTTTAATGAATGGAGCAAATTCGGAGCGTCAGTTTTTTTTTAATACGTTTTTTTCCTTCGGGGGAGCGTTTTTTAGCAGAGAGGATTTTAGCAGAGCGGGTGGAAAGGTTGTGCGCAAGCACCATTCCATGAGCTTGGAGCTTTGATTTCCGACCGCTCAGCTCAGATACTCTGACCCCTACACAAATACACCATGACAATAATGCTTAAGCTCCAAGAAAATAAAAAAACTTATCACAGGTTCTGCAGCACGCCTTATTACTCTGTGTTAGACAACATCTTATTGCCATCACCAGCCTGTGACACACCAACAGAACATAGTATAATAATTAAGCAGCAAGGCACGAGGGGGTGTGGTATATGGCCAATATATCACGGCTAAGGGCTGTTAGGCGCGACACAAACTTCCGAGGTGCCTTATTGCTGTTATAAACTGGCTACCAACATAATTAGAGCAGTAAAAATGCATGTTTGTCATACCCGTGGTATACGGTCTGATATACCATGGCTGTCAGCCAATCAGCATTCAGGGCTCAAACCACCCAGTTTATAATAAAAAACATACTGTAACATATGCACACACTGTACTGGTAATGTAACACTGGAAACAAAGGAATGTAACCCAAATCAAAGAGATAAGGCATAACACCTCATCAAAAATAACAGAGGCACCTGTCTAGAATAAACATACTTAACTTCTTCGATATAGCTCTTTTAATCTTTGGGTAAAAAAAACGTTCTGGTTTTAAACAAGATATTTTGTCAGGAAAAGATGCTTGACTATGCATATAATTGACAGCTTTGGAAAGAAAACACTGACGTTTCCAAAACTGCAAAGATATTATCTGTGAGTGCCACAGAACTGATGCTACAGGCGAAACCAAGATGAAATTTCAAACAGGAAATGCCCCAGATTTTGAAGGCGTTGTGTTCCAATGTCTCCTTATATGGCTGTGAATGCGCCAGGAATGAGCCTACACTTTCTGTCGTTTCCCCAAGGTGTCTGCAGCATTGTGACGTATTTGTAGGCATATCATTGGAAGATTGACCATAAGAGACTACATTTACCAGGTGTCCGCCCGGTGTCCTCCGTCGAAATTATTGCGTAATCTCCAGCTGCGTGTATTTTTCCATTTCCTTCAGAGGAGAAACCCAACTGCCACGAATGATTTATCATCGAATAGATATGTGAAAAACACCTTGAGGATTGATTCTAAACAACGTTTGCCATGTTTCTGTCGATATTATGGAGTTAATTTGGAAAAAAGTTTGGCGTTGTAATGACTGAATTTTGACTGAATCTTTTTGGAAAAACTGAACATTTGCTATCTAACTGAGAGTCTCTTCATTGAAAACATCCGAAGTTCTTCAAAGGTAAATTATTTTATTTGAATGCTTTTCTTGTTTTTGTGAAAATGTTGCCTGCTGAATGCTAGGCTTAATGCTATGCTAGCTATCAATACTCTTACACAAATGCTTGTGTAGCTATGGTTGAAAAGCGTATTTTGAAAATCTGAGATGACAGTGTTGTTAACAAAAGGCTAAGCTTGTGAGTGAATATATTTCTTTCATTTGCGATTTTCATGAATAGTTAACGTTGCGTTATGGTAATGAGCTTGAGGCTATGATTACGCTCCCGGATACGGGATTGCTTGACGCAAGAAGTTAACGGTGTCACACACAGAGTCACATGTCAATGTCAGGCAGATAAAAATCAGGCTGCCTCAGCCAACCTCCCTCCCCCACACCTCCCTCAGCCAACCTGCTTCCCCCACACCTCAGTCAGCCAACCTCCCTCAGCCAACCTCCCTCCCCCACACGTCCCTCAGCCAACCTCCCTCCCCCACACCTCCCTCAGCCAACCTCCCTCAGCCATGCTCCCTCCCCCACACCTCCCTCAGCCATGCTCCCTCCCCCACACCTCCCTCAGCCATGCTCCCTCCCTCACACCTCCCTCAGCCAACCTCCCTCAGCCATGCTCCTCCCCCACACCTCCCTCAGCCAACCTCCCTCAGCCAACCTCCCTCCCCCACACCTCCCTCAGCCAACCTCCCTCAGCCATGCTCCCTCCCCCACACCTCCCTCCCCCACACCTCCCTCAGCCAACCTCCCTCAGCCATGCTCCCTCCCCCACACCTCCCTCAGCCATGCTCCCTCCCCCACACCTCCCTCAGCCATGCTCCCTCCCTCACACCTCCCTCAGCCAACCTCCCTCAGCCATGCTCCCTCCCCCACACCTCCCTCAGCCAACCTCCCTCAGCCAACCTCCCTCCCCCACACCTCCCTCAGCCAACCTCCCTCCCCCACACCTCCCCCCCCCCACCTCAGCCAACCTCCCTCCCCCACACCTCCCTCAGCCAACCTCCCTCAGCCATGCTCCCTCCCCCACACCTCAGTCAGCCAACCTCCCTCAGCCAACCTCCCTCCCCCACACGTCCCTCAGCCAACCTCCCTCCCCCACACTCCCTCAGCCAACCTCCCTCAGCCATGCTCCCTCCCCACACCTCCCTCAGCCATGCTCCCTCCCCCACACCTCCTCAGCCATGCTCCCTCCCCCACACCTCCCTCAGCCATGCTCCCTCCCCTACACCTCCCTCAGCCATGCTCCCTCCCTCACACCTCCCTCAGCCAACCTCCCTCAGCCATGCTCCCTCCCCCACACCTCCCTCCCCCAACCTCCCTCCCCCCACACCTCCCTCAGCCAACCTCCCTCCCCCACACCTCAGTCAGAGCTGGCAGAGTCACAGTTCAGCTAATCACACACACACACACACACACACACACACAAAGCTGAGGAGATATACCCGGAACAAACAAACACTTCTCATCAAACACACTCAACATGGAAAATGTATCACTAGACCAAAACACAAACAATACTCTACCATGCATGCCAAACCTTCTGTACGATGCAGGACCTGCCTGAAACATCATAATATCTTCCAGCAGCTCTCTACAGCTCCTCCTTGCCCCTTCTCTCCCTCTACAGCTCTCTAGAGCTCCTCCTTGCACCTTCTCTCCCTCTATACAGCTCTTCCTTTCTCCCTCTCTACAGCTCTCCAGACTGCTGCAGTAGAGGATCTCCCCCTCTCGGTGTCACTGATTACTATTCAGCAGATGGCTGCAGTAGAGGATCTCCCTCTCACCCCAGGAAGAAGGATTCTCATCAGCTGACTAATATGTACCAATCAATTCCTCTAGTGATCCCTAACCCTCTCCCTCGGTCTCCCTCACTGCCTACATTAGCACCTGCTGAGAGAGTGACTGAGTGGGTGTGTTTGTTGTAGATACAGTAGTATCTGCTGTCAAAAGCACATCAATTTATGCAAAATGGCTGGAGATTTCCATAGGTTGGCTCATTGATTCCTTTTACATGAAAATACAAACCGTCTCTATGCCTTTTCTCTATCCAGCCAACTTGCCTCTCCCCCTCCCTCTTTCAGGAGGGAGGGAAACCACTTCCACTAGGCCGGTATGCACCACCCCTGCTTTACCCTCTCCCTTCCTTTACCCTCTCACCACTCAGCCTCCCTTCCATTCAGTCTGCTAGTACCTTCTCACCACTCAGCCTCCCTTCCATTCAGTCTGCTCGTACCCTCTCACCACTCAGCCCCCCTTCCATTCAGTCTGCTAGTACCCTCTCACCACTCAGCCTTCCTTCCATTCAGTCTGCTCGTACCCTCTCACCACTCAGCCCCCCTTCCATTCAGTCTGCTCGTACCCTCTCACCACTCAGCCTCCCTTCCATTCAGTCTGCTCGTACCCTCTCACCACTCAGCCTCCCTTCCATTCAGTCTGCTCGTACCCTCTCACCACTCAGCCTCCCTTCCACCGTCCCACTCCATTCCATGTAAACCCACCGTTCCACATTCCATTCCATGTAAACCCACCGTCCCACATTCCATGTAAACCCACCGTCCCCCACTCCATTCCATGTAAACCCACCGTTCCACATTCCATTCCATGTAAACCCACCGTCCCCCTCTCCATTCCATGTAAACCCACCGTCCCACATTCCATTCCATGTAAACCCACCGTCCCACTCCATGTAAACCCACCGTTCCACATTCCATGTAAACCCACCGTTCCACATTCCATGTAAACCCACCGTCCCACTCCATTCCATGTAAACCCACCGTCCCACTCCATTCCATGTAAACCCACCGTCCCACTCCATTCCATGTAAACCCACCGTCCCACTCCATTCCATGTAAACCCACCGTCCCACTCCATTCCATGTAAACCCACCGTCCCACTCCATTCCATGTAAACCCACCGTCCCACTCCATTCCATGTAAACCCACCGTCCCACTCCATTCCATGTAAACCCACCGTCCCACTCCATTCCATGTAAACCCACCGTCCCACTCCATTCCATGTAAACCCACCGTCCCACTCCATTCCATGTAAACCCACCGTCCCACTCCATTCCATGTAAACCCACCGTCCCACTCCATTCCATGTAAACCCACCGTCCCACTCCATTCCATGTAAACCCACCGTCCCACTCCATTCCATGTAAACCCACCGTCCCACTCCATTCCATGTAAACCCACCGTCCCACTCCATTCCATGTAAACCCACCGTCCCACTCCATTCCATGTAAACCCACCGTCCCACTCCATTCCATGTAAACCCACCGTCCCACTCCATTCCATGTAAACCCACCGTTCCACTCCATTCCATGTAAACCCACCGTTCCACATTCCATGTAAACCCACCGTCCCACTCCATTCCATGTAAACCCACCGTCCCACTCCATTCCATGTAAACCCACCGTCCCACTCCATTCCATGTAAACCCACCGTCCCACTCCATTCCATGTAAACCCACCGTTCCACATTCCATGTAAACCCACCGTTCCACTCCATTCCATGTAAACCCACCGTCCCACTCCATTCCATGTAAACCCACCGTTCCACATTCCAAGTAAACCCACCGTCCCACATTCCATTTTAGACTCAGACAGTCTACTACATGCTCCTCCTCTCTAAGCTCTGCTGGTAATAATAGCACCATTCAACCCCTATCCAATGCATGGCAGCTCTAACCCTGTCTGGTTCAGAAGCACTCAGGTGCGCGTGTCTGGTCTGGACAAAACAAAGCAGAACAAAGTATACATTCAGACGTATCACTTTCACAGAGGAGAAAAGACACAGAGATCCACCCTAGCTTATAGTGTCAATGTCAATGGCACCAAACAGGCCTACACACCCACCAGACAGGCCTACACACCCACCAGACAGGCCTACACACCCACCAGACAGACCTACACACCCACCAGACAGGCCTACACACCCACCAGACAGGCCTACACACCCACCAGACAGGCCTACACACCCACCAGACAGGCCTACACACCCACCAGACAGGCTATTCTTTTCTACACATACTCCAGTAGGGAAGATTGTTCTGTGAAATAGGAGACAGACTGTCATAAAGGAGAGCACTGATACATACCTAGGCTTTATACATCAGCAGGCTGTCCCTGACTAAAGAAAATCTTGGTCGACCAAAAGTTGTCTGTTCTTTCAACCAATCGATTGGTTTACATTTTTAAAAGTGTATTTTTACATATATAGACACACCCTGTGTGTTTTTAATAGAATCAACGATATGCATTGAGCTGGTCTGATTCTTTAAGCTTACGGTTTGATGAAATAAGACAAAATGACTCAAGAGAGAGGCAGAGATCTAGATATGTTGACATTCTCAATATTGTTGATATTCTAAAAAAAGACCCAAGCCAATAATAATAACACATGCCTCATGATACACTTCTCCGATCATTCATTACTGCTGCAGTGAGTGATGTAGCACTGAGTGGAAAAATAGGAAAAACATTTCATGTCTTAAAAAGTGTTGAAAGTGCTGTGTAAGAACTAAAAAACATGAATTCACTCAAAAACAGCAGCTATTTGCTGTATTCTTTGACCGTCTCTCTCTAGTCATTGCTTTAAATGTTTTGAAACCTCACAAGATCAACTTTGCTGTAGCTTTCTTTTATGCCAACGGTAGATTTATAGTGCACTTGATTTGCTCACAATAAGGATTAGGCACAAGAGAGGAATTTGTGGTTTGCCTTCAAAATAAAAGTATGTCATCGACAGTGATACAAATTAATACAAAAAGGTAGAATTATGTCATACTTTTATTTTGATGGCTAAATGCAAACTCCACTATTGTGACTAATCCTTATTGTGGCTAGCTTCACATAGATGGGTCCGGCCACCATTAATCAAATAAGAAATGTCTTATAAATTAGGGTTATTTTAGATGATGACACCTAGATTGCCGTTTTGCTATGTTTCTGAGGAAAAACATTGTTTGCATCAATGAGCTAGCTTCTTTTTTTTTATGACCAGCACTGTAGGTGCGCGAGACAACTTTACCATCATCAAGGCATATGTATCAATGAATCATTGTGACGTGAAATACGAGTGATAGTGTAATAACTACGTAAGAAATGCATGAATGCGTTAAATTATTATGTGACGTGCAGTCATATTCAGGTCCTGATTGGTCAACAAGCTTATTTGACACGTCAAATAGTGTTATTGAACATGTATATTTTTTGACAAGCAAAGACCCAAACAGCATTCCCATAAAAATCCTGGTTGAGAATGAAACAACTGAACAACGAAACAGCACAGCAAGCAAAGTGAAAGAAATAGCTTTTGATGATGTTTTACTGGTAATGGGGACATACATAAATGGCAACAAAATAACTTTTTGGTCAGTGTGTGTGTGTGTGTGTGTGTAACCTTTATTTAACTAGGCAAGACAGTTAAGAATAAATTCTTATTTACAATGACTGCCTACCCCGGCCATACCCAGACGACGCTGGGCCAATTGTGCGCCACCTTATGGGACTCCCAATCACAGCCGGATGTGATACAGCCTGGATTCAAACCAGGGAGTGTAGTGATGCCTCTTGCACTGAGATGCAGTGCCTTAGACCGCTGTGTCCATGTGTGTTAACTATTTAACTATACTAGAATGCTTCAAAAGGCAGCTAAAATGTTAAATATAAGTTATCGGTATCTTTTTTTTGGCAAGGAAAATATCGGATATCGGCCAAAAAGGGCATATCGGTGCATCACTACCCAAAATGAGTACCGGAACCTATTTCAGTTCAAGTCAAGCACTGACAAGAAGTAATCAGGTAGGCCTGTTCTATGATGTTTCCACTGGATCAGAACATGACATTTTTCTCTTTCACGCTGAGAGGTTTTTGAAAGGGAGAGCGCTGGAAAGATTTTTCAAATACATTGAGGAATTGGTTGTCATTCTCAATGGATGTAAAAACAGCATTTGTTTGCTTGATGTTTGAGGTGAAGAAAACATTACTCTGAGAAGCTCCACACGTCATTAGTGGTGGCAGGTGAAGCAAATCAGGAACACCATCACATCCCCATATACATTTGCTCGCAGCCCAGATAGCCTATATACTTCTATGCATAATCAGGTGCGCGTCCTTACTCAACATTGACAGAATCGCTCCAAACTAAACATAATGACTAAATTGAATTGACAAAACTTGTAAATGGAATGAAAATAAACAAAAACGTGTTTCTTGCAAGCGTAGCATAGGTTCTGAAAACACTGTGTCCACTCCAACAATGTGAACAGTAAGACTGGAATAATTAAAATAATCATAAATTGAATGCATTAACATAAACTACCATAATCGAACAAACGTAGATTAGAAACGATAGGAAGTACGGTAAACGTGCTACTGATGATACATGTAATGGGGAAGTGATATAGACTAAAAATCAAATGCAGTCGACTAATTGGGATCAGCCCTTTAATAGTACATACCTTCAGACTGGACTCGTAATTGGTGTTGCCTTTAAACATGAGGCCCAGTCTCATGTGGATCTCTGTGGCTCGGCAGAAACTGGGGTCAATATAGAGCCCATCCTGAAATGCTTTTATCGCCCTGCATACAGAGAGAAACAGGAGGAGAGAATTAAACATAGGATGGAACAAAACACACCCCCCCAAAAAAAAAAAAAAAATCACAAAAGCAAAATGTGTAGAAATAACAATATGTTAAATGAGGCTGCTTTTTTTCTGGGATAAAAATCGAGGAACAAAAACCTTGACATGCTCCTACTATTGTAAAATACATTTTGTATTTTACATTCAGAGGCGTGGAAGAGTCCTGCAGCTCTCTGCCTTGCTAGAGCATCTCTGGATTGAGCCACAGAGAATGAGAGAGAATAAACAGAAGCAAGAGAGCAAGCAGCTCTGTTACCGTGGCAACATAACCCCCATCCATAACAACACTGATGTAAACCACATAAACAAACTATATAGGCTGCAAAATAAACATGACCCACTCTACTGCTTCACCCCTCTGATATACAAATACCCGTATTCAACACATAAACAAACAATTACAAGAACCTACACAAACCAAAACAATTCACTCACAGTGCAGTTGTGAAAACAAAGGCTATCGCATGTCAGGGCCACAGCACGAGAGACGACAGTAGAAACACTGATCTCACTACACACAAACTCACAGGATAAGCATTCTGAACCCATTGGCCTCACTCCCCCTCCCCCTCCTTTCCCTGTTCCAATCCTTCATCCCTCGCTCCCTCCCTCTCTCTTATTCATTCCTTCCTTCCAGAGTGGTAGGCACATTAGCTTCTCTAGGCTGGAACAGATTGGCAGTGAAAATGAGTGCACAGCAGACAAGCTAACAGAAAACCAGAATGGTAGAGACAGAGGGAGAACATTAAACAGTCCCCAGGCCAGACAGACTGGTAGAGACAGAGGGAGAACATTAAACAGTCCCCAGGCCAGACAGACTGGTAGAGACAGGAGGCATAACATTAAACAGTCCCCAGGCCAGACAGACTGGTAGAGACAGAGGGAGAACATTAAACAGTCCCCAGGCCAGACAGACTGGTAGAGACAGAGGGAGAACATTAAACAATGCAAAGTGTTCTCTGACTGAACCCCAATAATACTATAATTATGCTATTACTGACAAAATCCTGTTGTATTATCTAATGTAGGGAATATGTCCCACCGCTCTACTAGTCCAGCCCTGTAGCTCTCTAGGACCAGACTACTGCTCTACTAGTCCAGCCCTGTAGCTCTCTAGGACCAGACTACTGTTCTACTAGGACCAGGGTTGGTTGGAGACCACAGCTCTAGCTGTGTAATTCTCTAGGACCAGGGTTGGTTGAAGACCACAGCTCTAGTCCTGTAACTCTAGGACCAGGGTTGGTTGGAGACCACAGCTCTAGTCCTGTAGCTCTCGGACCAGGGTTGGTTGGAGACCACAGCTCTAGCTGTGTAGCTCTCTAGGACCAGGGTTGGTTGGAGACCACAGCTCTAGCTGTGTAGCTCTCTAGGACCAGGGTTGGTTGAAGACCACAGCTCTAGCCCTGTAGCTCTCTAGGACCAGGGTTGGTTGGAGACCACAGCTCTAGCCCTGTAACTCTAGAACCAGGGTTGGTTGGAGACCACAGCTCTAGTCCTGTAACTCTAGGACCAGGGTTGGTTGGAGACCACAGCTCTAGTCCTGTAGCTCTCTAGGACCAGGGTTGGTTGAAGACCACAGCTCTAGCCCTGTAGCTCTCTAGGACCAGGGTTGGTTGGAGACCACAACTCTAGCCCTGTAACTCTCTCAGACCAGGGTTGGTTGAAGACCACAGCTCTAGCCCTGTAGTTCTCTAGGACCAGGGTTGGTTGGAGACCACAGCTCTAGCCCTGTAACTCTCTAGGACCAGGGTTGGTTGGAGACCACAGCTCTAGCCCTGTAGCTCTCTAGGACCAGGGTTGGTTGGAGACCACAGCTCTAGCCCTGTAGCTCTCTCAGACCAGGGTTGGTTGGAGACATCTGGTAACATTACATTTGATAGTGCTGCATTCCTCTGTAGCCTCTAGCTGTTTAAAGTAAGTTGTAGTACATAGAGGGAACCCAGATTACATGCTTCCCTGTAGCCCCCTAATCAAAGTTTGTTTGCGTACACAGATGTGCAGAAATGTTTTTGTTTCTAGCTCCAACAGGGCAGTAAGACCTAGCAATAGAACAATATATATATAATCCAGGTCGAGGTGAGAATTATTTAAGACATTGTTTGAAGGTTAGGGTTTCAGATGTTTTCGGAAGATGGCCAGGGCTCTGCTGTCCTAGCTGAGCGGGAGCTGCCCTCCCGTAGGGGTGGGAGGACCAAGACACCTAAGGTGGCAGAACAGAGTGCTCGGATTGGGGTGCAGGGTTTGAGCATAGCCTGAAGGTGGGGAGGGGCAGTTCCTCTTCCTCTTCCGTAGGGAAGTACCATGGTCTTGTAGTGGATGTGACCTTCGACTGGAAGCCAGTGGAGTGTACAGAGGAGCAGGGTGACATGGGAGAACTTAGGAAGGTTAAAGACCAGGCGAGCTCCAGTGTTCTGGATAAGTTGCATGGGTTTGATGGCCCAGCCAACAATGAGTTGCAGTAGTCCAGACAGGAGAGAACAAGTGTCTGGATTAGGACCTGTGCTACTTCCTGTGTGAGGCAGGGTCGTACTCTACGGATGTTGTAGAGCATAAAACTGCAGGAGCAGGTCACTGCTTCGATGTTTGCAGAGAACGACAGGGTGTTTCTCCAGGGACACGCCAAGGTTCTTTGCACTCTGGGGGGGCGACACTGGAGTTCTCTACCGTGATGGTCCGACTTGGCTTTACAGCATGTAGATTCAAGATGGCTCCTAGTCAGGGCAATATGACCTTCCTAGCTGCATTATTCTCTATGGAATTACTGAAATGTAGATGCATAATGACTACCTAGACAACATGTAGATTCAAGATGGCTCCTAGTCAGGGCAATATGACCTTCCTAGCTGCATTATTCTCTATGGAATTACTCAAATGTAGATGCATAATGACTACCTAGACAACATGTAGATTCAAGATGGCTCCTAGTCAGGGCAATATGACCTTCCTAGCTGCATTATTCTCTATGGAATTACTGAAATGTAGATGCATAATGACTGCCTAGACAACATGTAGATTCAAGATGGCATCAAGTTGCCATATGGAATTTCTCCATATGGAAACCAACATAGCGGGCCTACCTTCTCTGTCCTGCCTGGGCCTCTGAGGAGGAGAGCTGCACTGACCTAGACAGGGAGAAAGGGCACCTACAGTAGTCAATATCAGGCAATGCCACAGATGCCTAACACCACTACACAGCAAAGTACTTACTCAACAAGGTCCCAACTTCAACTCTAAAGTATAGTAATATATTCCCTATAAGAGGTATATGGGGAGAGAGAGTATTTTGGTAAAAAGCTTCTGGGGTACTTTTTATTTTGTGATTTAAAATGATGTAGTTAGGCTTATTCGGTTATAGTGGCATCTGTGGTAGTCGCTCGTCCCATACACTTTACAGGCTTGGAAAGTGGTAGAAAACAGTGAGGTAAGCATGTGAAGAGACCGAGCCACAGTACTGTTAACAACACAGCAGGGTCTGGTAACTGGTTACCTGGCTGAGACAGATAACGAAGACTGAACACTGGATTCCACACACAGAGCACCCCACTGCAGAAGCAAAGTGTGAGCAGACAAATAAAATTGTCCAGGAGAAAAATAACATCCCATTGCAAAAATAATACTTTTTTAGCCTATTCATCGATGGAAATACCAGTTGATGTAAATCTGTCTACGAGTTCATTTGCATAATTTAAAGGAACTAAATTGGTGTGTATTCGTTATGCATCTTCGTTATGTATCACATGCACACAGCATACAGACAGACAGAACGCAAAAACCGTCAGACAACACTTTTATAAGCCCAATCATAGCGCAACACTTCTAAATGCAATCGTGTGTTAAAAAAAGTTTTTGGGGCCATGATTACAAAGTGTGCTTCTCATTCGCCATTCAAATGGTTAGGCAACGAGCTGGAGGCTGTAGGCATTTTTAAAACATATAGCTACTTCATTTTTATTTTTACTTGAACGATTCACTACATATGAGGCATGTTTAACCTCGTTTCAAAGTAGCCTAGGCAAAATGCAACCATATCTGTGGGAGGCAATAGTTTTATAAAGACTTCCAAAAACTTGCTTTCATTGTCCAGTAGCCAAATGCACACTTGTGCATAGCCTACTGCCTTGTGCGCTAATCGTTTTAATAAATGATAGTTTATTAACATTAAGCTAAATGTTCTGATCAGATTCATTGCTTTTTAAGTACTAATGTAGTCTAGACCTACTGGTTGTATGAATTTGGGATCTATCGTCCCACAACTGTCCTAGAGTCTGTTTGGGTTATTTCTTTCTCGACAAGTTGACCAATTGAATACTTTTCTACTATGGGGGAATAGTAGATTGACATAGGATCAGAGGCGCCGCGTCCATAATGTCAGGGGAAGCTTTCCCCAAGTAATTATATAGCCTACTTCTGTCTATACATAAATAAATACAATCATTCAAAATAGACTACTGAAGCATGATTTGAACACAGAGGATCATTAGCTCGTTTTAAACCGCATTGCCTACAGTTGGAAGGCAGGCAGCGCATGTCATTTGGGCAACGTGCGTGAGTTATACCAAATAGACGATTGTTGAGTTGCACCTGTCAGCGAAAGGTAGAGGCCCAGCCAAGCATATTGCAATTTTTACCAAATGTAATCGTGGGAAAACATACATTTGGAAAGCAAATGGCTCTTGCTGTAAAGAAAACACAATTTTTTAAAAACAAATCTGCTTTTTAATTATCAAAATTCTCAACTTAATTGATCGAACAACAGTAGGCCTATATCTTATTGGCACCAGTGGAACGCATCGGCCATATTCCCGGTGAGTGAGCACTGTGCATATTCACCATCATTGCTGGGTGTTTAGACAATAATTTCCCCCTCCAGTTTAGATGATCGTCATATTCTATTAATCTCCCCCTTCTCATAAATCTTATATACACTACCGTTCAAAAGTTTGTGGTCACTTAGAAATAGCCTTGTTCCTGAAAGAAAAGCTCATTTTTTGTCCATTAAAATAACAAATTGATCAGAAATACAGTGTAGATATTGATAAATGTTGTAAATGACTGTTGGAGCGGCTGGTTTTCAATGGAATATCTACATAGGCGTACAAAGTAGAGGTCGACCGATTATGATTTTTCAACACCGAAACCGATTACTGGAGGACCCAAAAAACCGATACCGATTAATTGGCCGATTTTTTAAAATGTATTTGTTATAATGACAATTACAACAATACTGAATGAAAACTTATTTTAACTATAATACATCAATAAAATCAATTTAGCCTCAAATGTTTTATTTTATTTCACCTTTATTTAACCAGGTAGGCAAGTTGAGAACAAGTTCTCAATTACAATTGCGACCTGGCCAAGATAAAGCAAAGCAGTTCGACAGATACAACACAGAGTTACACATGGAGTAAAACAAACATACAGTCAATAATACAGTAGAAAAATAGGTCTATATACGATGTGAGCAAATGAGGTGAGATAAGGGAGGTAAAGGTAAAATACAGTAGGGGAAGAGGTAGGTGTTTGGGCTAAATTATAGATGGGCTAGGTACAGGTGCAGTAATCTGTGAGCTGCTCTGACAGCTGGTGCTTAAAGCTAGTGAGGGAGATAAGTGGTTCCAGTTTCAGAGATTTTTGTAGTTCGTTCCAGTCATTGGCAGCAGAGAACTGGAAGGAGAGGCGGCCAAAGGAGGAGTTGGTTTTGGATGTGACCAGAGAGTTATACCTGCTGGAGCGAGTGCTACAGGTGGGTGCTGCTATGGTAACCAGTGAGCTGAGATAAGGGGGGACTTTACCTAGCAGGGTCTTGTAGATGACCTGGAGCCAGTGGGTTTGGAGACGAGTATGAAGCGAGGGCCAGCCAACGAGATCATACAGGTCGCAGTGGTGGGTAGTATATGGGGTTTTGGTGACAAAAAGGATGGCACTGTGATAGACTGCATCCAAATTATTAAGTAGGGTAATGGAAGCTATTTTGTAAATGACATCGCCGAAGTCGAGGATCGGTAGGATGGTCAGTTTTACGAGGGTATGTTTGGCAGCATGAGTGAAGGATGCTTTGTTGCGAAATAGGAAGCCAATTCTAAATTTAACTTTGGACTGGAGATGCTTCATGTGAGTCTGGAAGGAGAGTTTACAATCTAACCAGACACCTAGGTATTTGTAGTTGTCCCCATATTCTAAGTCAGAACCGTCCAGAGTAGTGATGCTGGGCGGGCGGGCAGGTAGCGATCGGTTGAAAAGCATGCATTTAGTTTTACTTGTATTTAAGAGCAGTTGGAGGCCACGGAAGGAGAGTTGTATGGCATTGAAGCTCGTCTGGAGGGTTGATAAAACAGTGTCCAAACAAGGACCAGAAGTATACAGAATGGTGTCGTCTGCGTAGAGGTGGATCAGAGACTCAGCAAGAGCGACATCATTGATGTATACAGAGAAGAGAGTGGGCCCAAGATTTGAACCCTGTGGCACCCCCATAGAGAATGCCAGCGGCCCGGACAACAGGCCCTCCGATTGGACACACTGAACTCTATCAGAGAAGTAGTTGGTGAACCAGGCGAGGCAATCATTTGAGAAACCAAGGCTATCGAGTCTGCCGATGAGGATGTGGTGATTGACAGAGTCGAAAGCCTTGGCCAGGTCAATGAATACGGCTGCGCAGTATTGTATCTTATCGATGGCGGTTAAGATATCGTTTAGGACCTTGAGCGTGGCTGAGGTGCACCCATGACCAGCTCTGAAACCAGATTGCATTGGAGAAGGTGCGGTGGGATTCGAAATGATCGGTAATCTGTTTGTTGACTTGGCTTTCGAAGACCTTAGAAAGGCAGGGTAGGATAGATATAAGTCTGTAGCAGTTTGGGTCAAGAGTGTCCCCCCCTTTAAAGAGGGGGATGACCGCAGCTGCTTTCCAATCTTTGGGAATCTCAGACGACACGAAAGAGAAGTTGAACAGGCTAGTAATAGGGGTTGCAACAATTTTGGCAGATCATTTTTTAGAAAGAAAGGGTCCAGATTGTCTAGTCCGGCTGATTTGTAGGGGTCCAGATTTTGCAGCTCTTTCAGAACATCAGCTGACTGGATTTGGGACAAGGAGAAATGGGGAAGGCTTGGGTGAGTTGCTGTTGGGGGTGCAGTGCTGTTGACGTAGCCAGGTAGGCGTAGCCATTAGCAGCCGATAAGACAGCTAACGGTTAACGGACCGCAGATTGGCGTTCAGGTTACATCGCGACGGAGTGGCCAGTTGGATAACTCCCTCGTGTAGATAACGTCGGTAGTCCAGTCGTGAAGGCCCGGTGGGGCCCCGTATCGGCATTAAAACGGGTCTGGATAGGTGATTGTAGCCCAGGAGTGGCTGATGGAACTCTTCTGCTGGCTAGCTCCAGAATAATTGATGTTTGCTCCGGGACCGACGTAAGCCAATACTCACTCGGATACCAGCTAGCTAGCTGCAAGATCCAGGTGTAAATGTCCAGAGCTTGCGGTAGAAATCCGGGGATATGGATAGAAAATAGGTCCGGTATGCTCTGGTCTGAGTCGCGTTGTACAAAACTGGCGATAGCTTTTCGAGCTAAAGGATAGCTGATGACCGCCAACTGTGGTTAGCTGAATACTAACGTTAGTTAGCCAGCTTCTGGCTAGGTTCTGGCTAGCTTCTGAATAATGAAACTTGTTTTTTTGCATTATTTAAACCAAATTGAACAAGTGTTGGAGAAGAAAGTAAAAGTGCAATATGTGCCATGTAAAAATGCTAACGTTTAAGGTCCTTGCTCAGAACATGAGAACATATGAAAGCTGGTGGTTCCTTTTAACATGAGTCTTCAATATTCCCAGGTAAGAAGTTTTAGGTTGTAGTTATTATAGGAATTATAGGATTATTTCTCTCTATACCATTTGTATTTCATATACATTTGACTATTGGATGTTCTTATAGGCACTTTAGTATTGCCAATGTAAAAATATATCTTCCGTCCCTCTCCTTGACGGGCTCGAACCAGAAACACATCGACAACAGTCACCCTCGAAGCAGCGTTACCCATCGCTCCACAAAAGCCACGACCCTTGCAGAGCAAGGTGAACAACTACTCCAAGTCTCAGAGCGAGTGACGTCACCGATTGAAACACTATTAGCGCGCACCCCGCTAACTAGCTAGCCATTTCACATTGGTTACACCAGCCTAATCTCGGGAGTTGACAGGCTTGAAGTCATAAACAGCTCAATGCTTGAAGCACAGCGAAGAGCTGCTGGCAAAACGCACTAAAGTGCTGTTTGAATGAATGGTAGGGAGCAGCAGACTCGTACGCATCGCTCAGTCAGACAGCTCTATCAAATATCAAATCATAGACTTAATTATAACATAACAACACAGAAATATGAGCCTTTGGTCATTAATATGGTCGATTCCGCAAACTATAATTTCGAAAAAACTTTCAGTGAAATACGGAACCGTTCCGTATTTGATCTAATGTGTGGCATTCATAAGTCAAAATATTGCTGTTACATTGTACAACCTTCAATGTTATGTCATAAATACGTAAAATTCTGGCAAATTAGTTCGCAACGAGCCAGGCGGGCCAAACTGTTGCATATACCCTGACTCTGCGTGCAATGAACGCAAGAGAAGTGACACAATTTCACCTGGTTAATATTGCCTGCTAACCTGGATTTGTTTTAGCTAAATATGCATGTATAAAAATATATAAACCCGTGCATTGATTTTAAGAAAGGCATTGATGTTTATGGTTCGGTACAGTCGTGCAACGATTGTGCTTTTTCGCAAATGCACTTTTGTTAAATCATCCCCCGTTTGGCGAAGTTGGCTGTCTTTGTTAGGAAGAAATAGTCTTCACACAGTTCGCGGCCCAAACTGCTGCATGTACCCTGACTCTGTTGCAAGAGAAGTGACACCATTTCCCTAGTTAAAAGAAATTCATGTTAGCAGGCAATATTAACTAAATATGCAGGTTTAAAAACATATACTTGTGTACTGATTGCAGGAAAGGCATTGATGTTTATGGTTAGGTACATGTTGGAGCAATGACAGTCCTTTTTCGCGAATCCCATTGGCATCGATTATATGCAACGCAGGACATGCTAGATAAACTAGTAATATCATCAACCATGTGTAGTTAACTAGTGATTATGATTGATTGATTGTTTTTTATAAGATACGTTTAATGCTAGCTAGCAACTTAACGTGGCTTCTTACTGCATTCGCCGTCACAGGCAGGCTCCTCGTGGAGTGCAATGTAAGGCAGGTGGTTAGAGCGTTGGACAAGTTAACCGTAAGGTTGCAAGATTGAATCCCCGAGCTGACAAGGTAAAAATCTGTCGTTCTGCCCCTGACCAAGGAAACCCACTGTTCCTAGGCCGTCATTGAAAATAAGAATGTGTTCTTAACTGACTTGCCTAGTTAAATAAAGGTGTAAAAAATAATAATTAAAAAAATTAAATAAAAATCTGTGTCCAAAAATAGCGATTTTTGATTGATATGAAAACTTGAAATCGGCCCTAATTAATAGGCCATTCACATAAAATCGGTCGACCTCTAGTAGAAAGGCCCATTATCAGCATCCATCACTTGTGTTCCAATGGCACGTTGTGTTAGCTAATCCAAGTTTATCATTTTAAAAGGCTAATTGATCATTAGAAAACCTTTTTTCAATTATGTTAGCACAGCTGAAAACTGTCGTACTGATTAAAGAAGCAATAAAACTGGCCTTCTTTCAACTAATTGAGTATCTGGAGCATCAGCATTTGTGAGTTTGATTACAGGCTCAAAATGTCCAGAAACAAATAACTTTCTTCTGAAACTTGTCAGTCTATTCTTGTTCTGGGAGATGAAGGCTATTTCATGTGAGAAATTGCCAAGAAACTTAAGATCTTGTACAATGCAGTGTACTACTAACTTCACAATAGCACAAACTGGCTCTAACCAGAATAGAAAGAGAAGAGGCCCCGGTGTACAACTGAGCAAGAGGACAAGTACATTAGAGTGTCTAGTTTGAGAAACAGATGCCTCATAAGTCTTCAACTGGTGGCTTCATTAAATAGTTTCATTAAATAGTACCCGCAAAACACCAGTCTCGACGTCAAAAGTGAAGAGGCGACTCCAGGATGCTGGCCTCTTAGGCAGAGTTGCAAAGAAAAGCTATATCTCAGACTGGCCAATAAAAAAGAAAATATTAAGATGGCCAAAATAACAGACACTGGACAGAGGAACTCTGCCTAGAAGGCCAGCTTCCCGGAATGGCCTCTTCACTGTTGACGTTGAGACTGGTCGCACCCCCATCACACTACGCCCTCTCCCCACGCTTTAACCTTTTCATCATCCTAACTTAAGTGTATGAACGTAAAAGGATTTCCTTTCCCTGAACTGTCAGCCACCTAACTTCCTCATTCCACCCCCCGCCCAAAACTCAAACAGGCTCTAGTCTTGCTGCATATCAAATCTTCTATATTTACTGTAAGTAGTATTCTGGGCTATGTCTGACCTACAATTGACAGAGGCAGTAAATAGCAACATTCTTAGAAAAACAAGTGTCATACAAAGCAATGGCAGCACTGATAAACAGAATTTACAGAGAGAATGAAAAACAGCTTCTGTCTAAGGCCATCAGACTGCTAAACAGCCATCACTAACACAGAGAGGCTGTTGCCTACATTGAGACCCAATCACTGGACACTTAATAAATGGATCACTAGTCACTTTAAACAATGCCAATTTATATAATGCCACTTTAATAATGTTTACATATCTTACATTTACTTATCATATGTATATACTGTATTTTATACAATCTACTGCACCTTGTCTATGCGGCTCAGCCATTGCTCATCCATATACTTACATGTACATATTCTCATTCACCCATTTAGATTTGTGTGTATTAGGTCATTGTTGGGGAATTGTTATATTACTTGTTAGTTATTACTGCACTGTCAGAACTAGAAGCACAAGCATTTTGCTAAACATCTGCTAACCATGTGTATGTGACCAATAAAATGTTATTGGACTTTAAACTATGAGTTTATAGAATGAAAGAAGCATAATTGACTATTCAACAGTCAATCCCACCAGTCAGGTAAGGGTTCAATGAAAACATACACACAGTAAGGAACACACGATAGCTACACAAACGTAATGTACTATATAGCCTGTGTATCACAACACAGATCCACGAGGCCAAGCTAATAAAAACACACTACAGTCCAAAGGAAAATACTGTCCATGCGTACTTACCAGTGAAATGTGTTGTAATGGAAGTATACCAAACCAAGGCCATATAGAAAAGCAGCATTCTTGAGAGAGGGAGAAAAACCATTAGTGGCAGGAACATTTAGTCCATTTCTCAAACAGCACTGGTAAAAAAATACATTTTAAAATTTAAATTAAAAAAAAGATACTGTCTGAACAACACATTGCTCAGTCAAGTTTCAACAAAAAAGGACACGTCACAGTCCCTCTAGGATTTAGCTGGGATTTTGTTGTGATATTTGCAGAGAAGGGGACACTTCATTTTGCAGTGCCAATTGACATTTTCTGCATTGCAATATGCAAAGATCCAATTTGTCACGAAAAAGCACAAAAATTTAGATGATTTTACTGTTTTGAGGAAATAGTGCCGTGACTAGTCAAGTTTGCAGGCCCTCGCATAGCCTAATATGAAGGGAATTGTTGATTTTGCCCACAAAAAATGATAATGCAATCCTGGAGGGATTGATATCACTAACATACAGTCCTGACTGAGTCATCTAAATGGAAAGTGTTTAGTTGGCCTAGCCAAAAAACAGCAGCTCCTCATCCCTCTCAGGATTAAAGTACATTCAATGCCCATAAGGTCAATGGCAGAGTAGAGGCCTAAATACCTACTGCAGTTCATTTCCAAAGAGTGAAATTCAGAGGTTACCATTGTGTCCCAGTAATTCACATGTCAGATGTTACCATTGTGTCCCAGTAATTCACCTTTCAGAGGTTACCATTGTGTCCCAGGAATTCACCTTTGAGGTTACCATTGTGCCATAGTTTCACATGACACTGTAGTACCAGTATCAGTCACAACCGAAAGCCTCTAAGCACAGAACCTCCTACTCATACAGACATACCAATCAACCAGAAAAGAAGAGAGCAGATCTGGCTGAGGAGTTAGGAGGAGAGAGGATCAGACAGACAGCATGGCTGAGGAGTTAGGAGAGAGGAGAGGATCAGACAGACAGCATGGCTGAGGAGTTAGGAGAGAGGAGAGGATCAGACAGACAGCATGGCTGAGGAGTTAGGAGGAGAGAGGATCAGACAGACAGCATGGCTGAGGAGTTAGGAGAGAGGAGAGGATCAGACAGACAGCATGGCTGAGGAGTTAGGAGAGAGGAGAGGATCAGACAGACAGCATGGCTGAGGAGTTAGGAGAGAGGA
Source organism: Oncorhynchus nerka (assembly GCF_034236695.1). Taxonomy (NCBI): domain Eukaryota; kingdom Metazoa; phylum Chordata; class Actinopteri; order Salmoniformes; family Salmonidae; genus Oncorhynchus; species Oncorhynchus nerka. The sequence continues at coordinate 74,157,661 of NC_088398.1, read as the reverse complement.
GAGGATCAGACAGACAGCATGGCTGAGGAGTTAGGAGAGAGGAGAGGATCAGACAGACAGCATGGCTGAGGAGTTAGGAGAGAGGAGAGGATCAGACAGACAGCATGGCTGAGGAGTTAGGAGAGAGGAGAGGATCAGACAGACAGCATGGCTGAGGAGTTAGGAGGAGAGAGGATCAGACAGACAGCATGGCTGAGGAGTTAGGAGAGAGGAGAGGATCAGACAGACAGCATGGCTGAGGAGTTAGGAGGAGAGAGGATCAGACAGACAGCATGGCTGAGGAGTTAGGAGGAGAGAGGATCAGACAGACAGCATGGCTGAGGAGTTAGGAGGAGAGAGGATCAGACAGACAGCATGGCTGAGGAGTTAGGAGGAGAGAGGATCAGACAGACAGCATGGCTGAGGGGTTAGGAGAGGATCAGACCGACAGCATGGCTGAGGGGTTAGGAGAGGATCAGACCGACAGCATGGCTGAGGAGTTAGAAGGAGAGAGGGTCAGACAGACAGCATGGCTGAGGAGTTAGGAGGAGAGAGGATCAGACAGATTACATTACATTACATTTGACTTTTTAGATTTGAATGTATGCATTAATGAATCAATTATATAAATCACACAGTCAATTTGACAAACTGTTTCCTTTCCATTTGGGACTTATTTTATTGATCAACAACATCTGCATAGAATAAGTAATCTGTTATTTTATAAAAGTCTGCACTGTCTCTTTAAGACCCATGACATCTGACAGCGAGGCTCAAACTAAGATGATCTTGACTGGGAAAGAGGTGAGGCGGGGAGATGAAGTGAATGAATAAAGTTATATAATGGACATTGTTTTGCGAACAGTAATTAAATATTTTCAACATTTCTACATGCATTATTAGAGTTTAACTTCTGTGCAGCATAACTGATGCAGCCCAGACTCCCAGTGAGTGCAGTGGTTCCTCAGAACAGACAGACTCTAGCCGCTAGAACTAGCAATGAGTAAGTGGAGCAGACGATAAGAGGACATCGGCTGCACTGACAGACTTGATCCTCTCTCAATCAGTAGACAACTTGAGACACATTTGACAGAAGTACCGAAAGCAACAAACATTTTAGTATCAAACCATTTTTCAGGTTCTAGTATCGGAAAAAGTACAGAAGTTTCAGTATACCATGCAACACCAGTAATAATTAATCGATATGCATCGGTCCCCAGAGTAAGACGATGTGAGAGTTGAGAAAGTGAGAGAGGATGCGAGAGTCTGAGTAAGAATGTTTCTGACAGCCTGGCAGCCTACCCTTCACATTCACCTCCCATGAGACAGAACGACTCAGTCAAGTTCAGTCAATGTTTTGACCATTTCTTCCACAGACTCAGGGAGTATAGCCTACCTCCCTGCTCCTCCCAGTCTCAGCATAGCTCAGTCAAGTCCTCCTTCTCACCCCCCCCCCCCTAAAAGATTTAGATGCACTATTGTAAAGTGGCTGCTCCACTGGATGTCATAAGGTGAATGCACCAATTTGTAAGTCGCTCTGGATAAGAGCGTCTGCTAAATGACTTAAATGTAAATGTACCCGAGACCTGGCTCCTCACCAACAGTCGTGAGACTCAAGCTCCAACCCTACACCCAACCCTAAGCCCAACCTGATGCTCAGTCCAGAAAGCCTCGATCAAGCTCCAACCCTACACCCCAGCTTCAGCCCTCTGCCCAGTCCCAGGTAGCCCTTCCTTACTCCATTCTAAAGCCATAGCCCTTTCTCCCAGGCAGGCCCAGTCACAGTCCCAGAACCAGAACCGCAGTGAACAGGGGCAGAAACACAACGGTCACGTCCCCATCACGGTCACGTCAACCATCACGGTCACGTCAACCATCACGGTCACGTCAACCATCACGGTCACGTCAACCATTTACAGTCACGCAACCATTTACAGTCACGTCAACCATCACGGTCACGTCAACCATCACGGTCACGTCAACCATTTACAGTCACGTCAACCATTTACAGTCACCATTTACAGTCACGTCAACCATTTACAGTCACGTCAACCATTTACAGTCACGTCAACCATTTACAGTCACGTCAACCATTTACAGTCACGTCAACCATTACAGTCACGTCCCCAACACCTCATCTCCACTAACACGCCAATGGGCACCACGGCAGACTGGAACTAACATCCATCCTCCCCTTATCCACCCACACTGGGCAGGGAGAGGACACACCGCATGATAAGAGCTGGTGGCTGGCCTGGCCGGGTCAAACGGTCAACTGAATATGACCTGGACACTGGAGAACAGCTTCCCTAGTCTAACACCATTCCTTTATGAACAGACTGTCAACGTCAAGGTATGCAGTTGAATGCCAAGAAAACAAGGGGTCAGCAGTCAACATTTAGACCTACTTGGATACATGGTGTTTCAGAAAGTAGCAGTCTACAGCTACATCTACTTGGATACATGGTGTTTCAGAAAGTAGCAGTCTACAGCTACATCTACTTGGATACATGGTGTTTCAGAAAGTAGCAGTCTACAGCTACATCTACTTGGATACATGGTGTTTCAGAAAGTAGCAGTCTACAGCTACATCTACTTGGGTACATGGTGTTTCAGAAGGTAGCAGTCTACAGCTACTTGGATACATGGTGTTTCAGAAAGTAGCAGTCTACATCTACTTGGGTACATGGTGTTTCAGAAAGTAGCAGTCTACAGCTACAGCTACTTGGATACATGGTGTTTCAGAAAGTAGCAGTCTACAGCTACTTGGGTACATGGTGTTTCAGAAAGTAGCAGTCTACAGCTACATCTACTTGGGTACATGGTGTTTCAGAAAGTAGCAGTCTACAGCTAGATCTACTTGGGTACATGGTGTTTCAGAAAGTAGCAGTCTACAGCTACTTGGATACATGGTGTTTCAGAAAGTAGCAGTCTACAGCTACTTGGATACATGGTGTTTCAGAAAGTAGCAGTGTACATCGACTTGGATACATGGAGTTTCAGAAAGTAGCAGTCTACAGCTACATCTACTTGGATACATGGTGTTTCAGAAAGTAGCAGTCTACAGCTACATCTACTTGAGTACATGGTGTTTCAGAAAGTAGCAGTCCTACAGCTACAGCTACTTGGATACATGGTGTTTCAGAAAGTAGCAGTCTACAGCTAGATCTACTTGGGTACATGGTGTTTCAGAAAGTAGCAGTATACAGCTACATCTACTTGGATACATGGTGTTTCAGAAAGTAGCAGTCTACAGCTACATCTACTTGGATACATGGTGTTTCAGAAAGTAGCAGTCTACAGCTACAGCTACTTGGATACATGGTGTTTCAGAAAGTAGCAGTCCTACAGCTACAGCTACTTGGATACATGGTGTTTCAGAAAGTAGCAGTCTACAGCTACATCTACTTGGATACATGGTGTTTCAGAAAGTAGCAGTCTACAGCTACATCTACTTGGATAAATGATGTTTCAGAAAGTAGCCACTCACCTTCCAGTAGTCCGACTGTAAACTGTAGTACCTCTGATATGCAGATAATGCTGAGAGGAGAGACCAGTTAGTGAACAGATCAAAACAATGCTGTAACAATTAGCCAACATTACATCATCTTCATCCACTCAACACACAATCTTGTGGTGCCACTACCTCATCAGCAATACAGGCCAAATAAAACCCAAAGCATAACAATAAAACAGCTCTTCAAACTTAAACACTCAAGCATGAAAACGCACACGACCTACATTTCCTCAAGAAACTCCCCCAGACTTGTAGTCATATAAAGCCCAGAGACATCCACAAAAAATGGCAGTGGAATTACATAACGGCAGAGAAGTGAAGGACTCCGTGTGACAACAGGGACGGCAGAGAAGTGAAGGACTCCGTGTGACAACAGAGAAGTGAAGGACTCCGTGTGACAACAGGGACGGCAGAGAAGTGAAGGACTCCGTGTGACAACAGGGACGGCAGAGAAGTGAAGGACTCCGTGTGACAACAGGGACGGCAGAGAAGTGAAGGACTCCGTGTGACAACAGGGACGGCAGAGAAGTGAAGGACTCCGTGTGACAACAGGGACGGCAGAGAAGTGAAGGACTCCGTGTGACAACAGGGACGGCAGAGAAGTGAAGGACTCCGTGTGACAACAGGGACGGCAGAGAAGTGAAGGACTCCGTGTGACAACAGGGACGGCAGAGAAGTGAAGGACTCCGTGTGACAACAGAGACGGCAGAGAAGTGAAGGACTCCGTGTGACAACAGGGACGGCAGAGAAGTGAAGGACTCCGTGTGACAACAGGGACGGCAGAGAAGTGAAGGACTCCGTGTGACAACAGGGACGGCAGAGAAGTGAAGGACTCCGTGTGACAACAGGGACGGCAGAGAAGTGAAGGACTCCGTGTGACAACAGGGACGGCAGAGAAGTGAAGGACTCCGTGTGACAACAGGGACGGCAGAGAAGTGAAGGACTCCGTGTGACAACAGGGACGGCAGAGAAGTGAAGGACTCCGTGTGACAACAGGGACGGCAGAGAAGTGAAGGACTCCGTGTGACAACAGGGACGGCAGAGAAGTGAAGGACTCCGTGTGACAACAGGGACGGCAGAGAAGTGAAGGACTCCGTGTGACAACAGGGACGGCAGAGAAGTGAAGGACTCCGTGTGACAACAGGGACGGCAGAGAAGTGAAGGACTCCGTGTGACAACAGAGAAGTGAAGGACTCCGTGTGACAACAGAGAAGTGAAGGACTCCGTGTGACAACAGAAGTGAAGGACTCCGTGTGACAACAGAGAAGTGAAGGACTCCGTGTGACAACAGGGACAGCAGAGAAGTGAAGGACTCCGTGTGACAACAGGGACGGCAGAGAAGTGAAGGACTCCGTGTGACAACAGGGACGGCAGAGAAGTGAAGGACTCCGTGTGACAACAGGGACGGCAGAGAAGTGAAGGACTCCGTGTGACAACAGGAACAGCAGAGAAGTGAAGGACTCCGTGTGACAACAGAGAAGTGAAGGACTCCGTGTGACAACAGAGAAGTGAAGGACTCCGTGTGACAACAGAGAAGTGAAGGACTCCGTGTGACAACAGAGACAGCAGAGAAGTGAAGGACTCCGTGTGACAACAGGGAAGTGAAGGACTCCGTGTGACAACAGGGACAGCAGAGAAGTGAAGGACTCCGTGTGACAACAGAGACAGCAGAGAAGTGAAGGACTCCGTGTGACAACAGAGACAGCAGAGCATGCCACACGCCAACATAACTGCCTACTATTATTTGTCATTTCCAGACACCTTTTACAGGGTTTGGGAAGAATAAGAGGGAGGGCGTGTAATCTGTCTGGCAGCTGCTGCTGCTACTTTTAAAGGACAAATTCCAACACCGAAATTCTACATTCTGCCAAACATACAATTTCAAAAGCATTGTTATTACTAAATTAAGGATGTGATCTGGTGTAGACTGTGTGTGTGTGTACGTTTGATCACCTTTTGGATAGTCCTCCAGGAGAAGATTGAAGTGGCCCAGCTGGCAGAACATCTCTGGCTCTACTTTCCCTTCTGACTTCAGGATAGCAGAGTCATAGCAGCTTACAGCCTATGGGGAGAGGGAAGAGGAGAGAGGGAGGGGAGTGGAAGAGGGGGAAGAGGGGAGAGGGAAGAGGAGAGAGGGAAATCATTTCAACACCCCGTATTAAAAATGGTGGCCTAAAGAATGCCCCAACTTTTAGAAGTCCACACCAAATCAGTTTGAGCTTTTAGGCCTAAGTTTCCTAAACACGTTGGTTACGGTCTGTCTAATGGCAAAAAATCCTGATGAGGAACATATGAAAACAATAACAGCCATCTAACGTGTTACAAAACAGCAACTACAAGTCCCTAAAATAACTTTATCATCACTGAACCATATCGCTGTACCTCTCATAAAAATAGATACAGGTTTCTGGCAGGTCGCCCCAGACACACAGGTGTCCCCTCCCACCTTTCAGTGGGAGGTTGCATTGCAAGGCTTTCACCGCCCAAGTCGTTTGGCAAGGTGACAAGCCAAGGCTCCCATGCCAAAGTTGGGGTTACAGCCTGGCAAAATGTAAATAACAGCCACACAAAATCACCACCACAGACTTTCAAAGAGGGAAGAGGGAGGTGTGCCTACCCAGTTTGGCTGAGGGCCAAATGAGAGAGCAGCACCTAGAAACAGGCAGTGAGCTGGAGGATGGAGAGTCACTGGCTGAATAAAAAGTATGTGCACCCCAGCTGTATATCACCAGGACCAGTGGCCGGGATATAGCCTAGCCACTCAAGAGAGAGAAAAGGGAGCAGTTTGGTCGAGCCATTTCAAATCCACCAACTTGATATCAAAACGACATTTGCATTTGTTAGGAATGTTATTACAGTGCAGGAGCAATGGCATACCAGGAACCAGGGTGAAGCGGTAGTCATGTGTTCCTCATTTGACGCACAATGTAGAGCAGGTGACACTGTAGAGCTGTATTGACTAGGAGGGGGATCTCAGAGTCAGTCCGGCAGCCAAAAGTGTCAGACAGAGTGGGTGGGTGAGTGAGTGAGTGAGTGAGAAAAATAAAGGAGAGAGGAGAGAGGTCAGTGCAGTCCTGAGGGGAGACAGAGACACACAGACAGCGTAGTCTCAATCGTCACACCACAGCCCTGTCTCATCCATTCAGATCTAGCCAGCCAGACAGGCATCCCAGACACTGTGCTACAGGATCACTCAAGACCTGACTGAAGCAGACAGTGGCTGATATGAACCAGACAAATGTCACCCCCCCAAACACCACGCCAGGTCACCCCCCCCCAAACACCAAACCATTTCAGGTCACGCCCCCAAATAACACACCATTCCAGGTCACCCCTCCCCCCAAACAACACACCATTGTAGTCACCCCTTCCCCCCCAAATACCACGCCATTGCAGGTCACCCTATGTGGTCCCACAGAAACGTTCAAATTTCCGACATGATTCAATTCTATTGCAGGGTAAAAATATATATATACTTTCAGGCAAAGGTATATCAAAACAAATTGTACATACTTCATAAAACAGGTGTGGACTAACAGTGAAATGCTTACTTACAGGCCCTTCCCAACAATGCAGAGAGAAAGAAAAGAGAAAATGATATCTAAAAAAAACATTTAATAGAACAGTGAAACACGTACAGTAATACTAAAACTGCATAAAATACACAGTGTGAGATAACTTGGCTATATACAGGGGGAACCAGTAGTCAATGTGCAGGGGCAGGGTATAAAATTAACAGCCTGCGGGTTGATTTTGGCATTGGCGGGTAAGATATCTATTCACCAGCCACGTTGGAGGGTGTTCAGGGCTCCACAGTGTGATCATTTCTTCAATAAAATAAAAAAAGTCAAGTATGATCACATTTATAGTCAAATAAATGCTGCAGTAGCCGTTTAATTTTATAGCTGGTAAATGAAAGTCAAACTACGAATCCTATATAGCCTATTCCCCCTGGCGCTGCAACTGCCTGGCTGGGGATCTGTGCACACGTAAAGAGCTGAGTGAAAGATTCCTTTATATAAGCCCTGTGAACAGGCATAAAAGTTAGTTGACATGAAACGAAAGTCTACTGAAGTGAAACTTTGTCCTTGTGTTTCTTGGCTATTTACAATGTTTTGATCACAACTTCTGTAGATTTTCTGTTTGAGTTTCAACTGCAAGGGAAGAGAAGACGACGCTTCCACTATTCGGACTCAATCTCACAGGCACAAACTCAGGTAACAAAAATATAAACATAACATGTAAATTGTTGGTCCCATGTCTCATGGGCTGAAATAAAAGATCCCAGAAATGTTTCATATTCACAAAAAGCTTCTTAAAGAAGGCCACTAAAATGGGGGGGGCACAATAGAAGGCCACTAAAATGGGGGGGGGCACAATAGAAGGCCACTGAGCTGAGAAGTAGTTCTGTCTGTAGTTAAGCCCATTTGTGGACATTCTGATTCTTACCCGCAAAAACCCAGTCTCAATGTCAACCGTGAAGAGGTGACTCCAGGATGCTTGCCTTCTAGGCAGAGTTGCAGAGAAAAAGCCATCTCTCAGACCAGTCAATAAAAATAAAAGATTAAGAGGGACAAAAGAACACAGACACGGGACAGAGGAACTCTGCCTAGAAGGCCAGCATCGCGGAGTCACCTCTTCACTGTTGACGTTGAGACTGGACAGAGGAACTCTGCCTAGAAGGCCAGCATCGCGGAGTCACCTCTTCACTGTTGACGTTGAGACTGGACAGAGGAACTCTGCCTAGAAGGCCAGCATCGCGGAGTCACCTCTTCACTTTTGACGTTGAGACTGGACAGAGGAACTCTGCCTAGAAGGCCAGCATCGCAGAGTCACCTCTTCACTGTTGACGTTGAGACTGGACAGAGGAACTCTGCCTAGAAGGCCAGCATCGCGGAGTCACCTCTTCACTTTTGACGTTGAGACTGGACAGAGGAACTCTGCCTAGAAGGCCAGCAATGTTGAGGCTGGTGTTTTGCTACTATTTAATGAAGCTGCCAGTTGAGGACTTGTGAGGCATCTGTTTCTCAAACTACATTTACAATTAAGTCATTTAGCAGACGCTCTTATCCAGAGCGACTTACAAATTGGTGCGTTCACCTTAAGACATCCAGTGGAACAGCCACTTTACAATAGTGCATCTAAATCTTTTAAGGGGGTGAGAAGGATTACTTTATCCTATCCTAGGTATTCCTGAAAGAGGTGGGGTTTCAGGTGTCTCCGGAAGGTGGTGATTGACTCCGCTGTCCTGGCGTCGTGAGGGAGTTTGTTCCACCATTGGGGGGCCAGAGCAGCGAACAGTTTTGACTGGGCTGAGCGGGAACTGTACTTCCTCAGTGGTAAACTAGACACTAATGTACTTGTCCTCAAGCTCAGTTGTGCTCCAGGGCATCCCATTCCAATTTCTATTCTGGTTAGAGATAGTTTGCGCTGTTCTGTGAAGGGAGTAGTACACAGCGTTGTACGAGAACTTCAGTTTCTTGGCAATATTTTAAGAATGTGAAATTTCAGAATTTAAGTAGAGAGAATTATTTATTTCAGCTTTTATTTCTTCTTTCACATTCCTAGTGGGTCAGAAGTTTACATAAACTCAATTAGTAGCATTGCCTTAAAATTGTTTAACTTGGGTCAAACGTTTTGGGTAGCCTTCCACAAGCTTCCCACAATAAGTTGGGTGAATTTTGGCCCATTCCTCCTGACAGAGCTGGTGTAACCGAGTCAGGTTTGTAGGCCTCCTTGCTCGCACACGCTTTTCAGTTCTGCCTACAAATTTTCTATGGGATTGAGGTCTGGACTTTGTGATGGTCACTCCAATACCTTGACTTTGTTGTCCTTAAGCCATTTTGCCACAACTTTGGAAGTATGCTTGGGGTCATTGTCCATTTGGAAGACCGATTTGCAACCAAGCCTTAACTTCCTAAATCAAATCAAATGTGTTTGTCACATACACATGGTTAACAGGTGTTAATGCAAGTGTAGCGAAATGCTTGTGCTTCTAGTTCCGACCATGCAGTAATATCTAACAAGGTAATATAACCTAACAATTTCACAACAACTACCTTATACACACAAGTGTAAAGGAATGAATGTACATAAAAATATGAGCGATGGCTGAACGGCATAGGCAAGATGCAGTAGATGGTATAGAGTACAGTATATATATATATATATGAGTTGAGTAATGTAGGGTATGAAAACACATAAAGCGGCATTGTTAAAGTGGCTAGTGATACATTACATCAAGATGGCAAGATGCAGTAGATGGTATAGAGTACAGTATATACTGACTGAGGTCTTGAGATGTTGCCTCAATATATCCATATAATTGTCCTCCGTTTTGATGCCATCTATTTTGTGAAGTGCACCTTTCCCTCCTGCAGAAAAGCACCCCTACAATTTGATGCTGCAACCCCCGTGCTTCACGGTTGGGATGGTGTTCTTCAGCTTGCATGCCTCCCCCTTTTTCCTCCAAACATAATGATGGTCATTATTTGACAGCTCTTTGGTCTTGGCCATAGTGGAGTTTGGAGTGTGACTGTTTGAGGTTGTGGACAGGAGTCTTTTATACTGATAACAAGTTCAAACAGGTGCCGTTAATACAGGTAACGAGTGGAGGACAGAGGAGCATCTTAAAGAAGTTACAGGTCTGTGAGAGCCAGAAATCTTGCTTGTTTGTAGGTGACCAAATACTTATTTTCCACCATAATTTGCAAATTAATTAATTAAAAATCCTACAATGTAATTTTCTGGATTTTTTTCTTCTCATTTTGTCTGTCATATTTGAAGTGTACCTATGATGAAAATTACAGGCCTCTCTCATCTTTTTAAGTGGGAGAACTTACACAATTGGTAGCTGACTAAATACTTTTTTGCCCCAGTGTACATTATTCCATTTTTTTTTATATTGAGCCATTATTCAAACTCAAACAGTGCATCCCAATGGAGGCAGCAAACAATGTACCAGGCCAGGTGTGATTTACAACCTGATAGCAATATTTTGGACCACCAAGAAATGTAATTAAAAAATGTTAATTCCCCTTTATTTAACCAGGTAGGCCAGTTGAGAACAAGTTCTCATTTACAACTGCGACCTGGCCAAGATAAAGCAAAGCAGTGCAACACAAACAACACAGAGTTACACATGGAATAAACAAACGTACAGTCAATAACACAATAGGAAAGTCTATATACAGTGTGTGCAAATGAGGTAAGATTAGGGAGGTAAAGGCAATAAATAGGCCATGGTGGCAAAGTAATTACAATTTAGCAATTAAACACTGGAGTGATAGTGTTGGTGAATTAAATGTATTGGTGAATTATATTAATCAAACATTGAAATACATCCATCTATTCTGCCCACAATACCTTCGTGTATGTCATGGAATGTTGAGGAAAACAGAACATATTATTAAAACCTCTTATAAAGTTGGTTTTGTAGCATAAACTGGGAAATGTACATTTTTGACTGATATGATTGTCTGTTTCATATCTGCAAAGTAGTTCAAACGCCGTCAGTTCCACTTTAAGGAACAAACATTAGTATGTAGCCTACTGACTTGTACACATTGCTGCGCTTATAATGAGATGAAATAATAGTTTTATCCACATTTTAAGCTAAACGTTCTGTTCTGTTGCATCAGCATCATTGCCAGATGTAGCCTAGGCTTACTGGTAATATGAATTTAGGATCCATCTTCCCACAACTGTCCCAGAGTCTGTTTGGAATAGCATATTTCTTTCTCGCACATAACGAAAAAAATGACCAATAGAGTGTAAACTTGTCTACTTACGGGGATAGTAGATTGACATAGGTTAGTGATTTTGCTGTGCATTACTGGTCTTGTTGGCTGAGGAGAAGTCAATGTGTCAGTTACTCTAACAGCGCATCGGAAATTTGGTAAAGGACGCACGCAGTTGCATCCTACTGTTGCATGTTCTGTTAAAATGAATTACGATCATCGAAATGTGACTTGTGTCATTATGAGTACCGTGGGTGGACGCCATAATCAGGTTACGCACCCAATGCATTTCTCAAATGTCCTGTAACATTAGTTAAATTAAAATGCTGCCGGTGTCACTTTTCCACATTTTGTCAAGATACAACTATAATTCACATTGACTGGAAAGGGAATTCATTAACGTAATATCCACCCACTTGTGCGCCTGGCTTCTAACTAATGGAAGGGGTTTGTGGTTAAATGTCCAGCAGGTCCCTGACACTTATTCCAGATATGCACGAATCAGGAGTGACAGCGGAGGGGCGACTCTGGTCCTATCTGTGGCATACCTTTAACAGTAAGGCCTTCGTTCTGGCGCCATCTTCATGAAGCCTCTGAAATCCAAATAGTGAACTGCAAGCAGAGGACAACACAGGCGGTTCCGTATTACTTGGGGGCATATAGGTCGTTTTAAAATACTTTAATGTACGAAAATTCAATACACAAAAACGTAGACAAAGAAAGCAAATGCATTGCTCATTCGCTAACCTGTCAATTTCGACCAAGCTCTCTCTCTCCTGCGCTGTTAGCTTCAGAAAGTCAAATTCTATTTCATTCGCTTTTCCCGCCGCCATTTTCTTTGCCTCATCACCAGCAGCGCGGAGACTTCGAGCAGCAGCCGCGTCGAGCGACACTCTGCACGATTTCATAGAAAAGGAACAGGGAAGCGGGCGACAAAACTCCACCAAAATATAATAAGAACGAAAGTACACCACCGTATGTAGTACTGAAAACGTTGCTAGCTCAGCCGAGTGATTGCCAAATCCTGAAGGAAAACAAGACCCGTCCAAAAACAGCCTTATCGCATGATTGTACACAAAATACTACATGTATGTATTTGCCAAATAATGCAAGGAGTAGAGTTGATGCCGGTTTTTACGATAGGGCGTTATTTGGTAATATAGTAAACTTCCCCCCACACCAGCTCAAAGTTGTTGTAATTGTGTCACATAGGCGAATGCACGCCGCCACCGTAGGAACGCCCTCTCCTCACTGTGACCAACGAATGTATCTGTGTGTAATCATGTGACTTCATTTTTCTTGGGTGTCGTTCCTCACACACACGAATAACAACCCCTCAACTTTACGCAGTTCCACAGCTTCTTTCGATTGGTTTCCCATGTTGTATTGTGATAAGCAATACGTTTTTCTAGGTCTACTTTGAGGTATCTTATTGGTTAAGGTAACTGTCCTTTTCAAGGGTTGCCAGTATGGTTAGTGATAATTTGGGATCCTTGGGGCATCCATACACTAAACCCTAATCCTAACCTTTACTATAAACTTTTAACATTTTTTTTTAACTAGGAAAGTATAGTTACCTAACCCTAATGTTAACCCTTACCTTGACCATTTGAAACCTAAACTACATATGGACGTCCCAAGGATTAGAGTACGGATAGGAGGGGGTACAGGTCAATTGGTTGCCAAGGATTATGCATGAATGCTGCAGTGTTGCTATTACTCCTTTCTAGGGAGTTTTTCCTAGCCACCGTGCTTCTACACCTGCATTGCTTGCTGTTTGGGGTTTTAGGCTGGGTTTCTGTACAGCACTTTGAGATATCAGCTGATGTACGAAGGGCTATATAAATAAATTTGATTTGATTTGATGATTACTATTTTATCTGATGTGATTGCTTTGTTATCACTGTTTGCTATAACAATGTAGTGTGTGATTTACAAAATTATAGTTTATAATACTTCAGAGAATGCCAAGAGTTTGCAAAGCTGTTATCAAAGCAAAGGGTGGCTACTTCGAAGAATCTAAAATATATTTTGATTTGTTTAACACTTTTTTGGTTACTACATGATTCCATATGTATTATTTCATAGTTTGATGTCTTCACTATTATTCTATAATATAGAAAATAATACAAATAAAGAAAAACCCTTGAATGAGTAGGTGAGTCAAAACGTTTGACTTGTACTGTATATAAGTGCTAAGTGTTACAAGTGTTAGCATAGACAAATGTGTTTATTTTTGCAAGATGCCAATAACGTTGTAGACAAGATGCTGTATCTTCAGACATATGCCAAACTAGATCTTGCCAGAAAAGCATTTCACTGTACTTGTGCACGTAACAGTGAAACTTGAAGCTTCTCTAAATGGTCTGATGCTGGAGTACTCATATTGGAGCTGACTAAACATGTCCATCACAACACAACAGGCTTTGGGGAGTTGGGGTTGTTACCAATGTTCAACTCATAATGACACAAGGTGAAGATTTGGATATTGGATGAAGTATATGGGGAGCCTTGATCCTGCTGGCTGTTGTTGTTGTCTCCTGCAGACGATGTGGCTTCGTCCATCAGACTTGATAACTCAGAGCAGAGGTCGCTTTCCAGTTCGATTGGAATGCCCCCCCCGCGCCAAAATATAGGCTGGGCTGTAAATTTGTCATCACTGTCATGGTGACAGAGATAGATGGCCACCTGTCGCCGTCTTGTAACAGGAAGCAGTGTAATTTGAGAGAAAAAGAAAGGGATCATATTAATGTCCTGGTTTCAATTAAATCAATGAAGCATAATGGTTATCAAACACATAGGCAGCAAGCCCAATATGCATAGGCCTACCAAATCTGCTAATTATTTTACCCAAGATTCAACAGTACATCATTTAGCATTGTAGATATACTGTAGAAACACGTAACTTTTGCACCTGGAGTTTATCTAATAAAATCTGTCCATGAAATGTGTGGGCTGCCAAAGGGATGAAACACAGACTCCAGATTGTGTCTTTTCAATATGAAGGAAATAATAACCGACCATGAAGTCATAGAATAGGCTTAGTTACATAAAGCTCAAGAGCTCTTAGATATCGGAGACATTGAGTTAGGTTATGTGTAATCCTAAAACATCTCCCAGAATACCAGGTCACTTGTCATACTGTACAGTTGTCATATCACTTACCATGCAATAGTACCACAGGGTATATTATCCATAAATCACTCTGATGAATGTTAATATGAAATACACAAAAAACATTAATCAGTAATTTATTGCAAAGGCTACAGACCCGACTCTATTATAGCGATAATCCTGCTCCAAAATAACAGACTGAAGTAGCCTATTCTGTGCTGTTACATTTACTGTGTACAGTTATATACTTTGCAAGCTATACATTTTTGGGGGGGTAAAACATTTTATTTGTCAGTTTTGTTTATTTGTGAGGCAACCTACATTTATGAAAGCTGCATTAAATTATAAACTGTATTGAGACATTCTAATAAGAGAAATAATTCGAGTGATATTTTTTTTAAATCCATGAAATTCTGTTTGACTGTCTGACAAACTATGCAAACCATGTATCCCATCACGCCTGTGACAGCATTTGTCAACAACATTCAAGTCAAGACACTCCAAAATGGCGGATCGTGAAGAGGGTAAGTGTCGCTCTCAAACCAAAAAACGACCTTTATGTTTCCATATTTGGTCCCATATTTCCATCTTAGATGTACGCTATGGAGCATTAAATCATATCCATATATGTCAAATATGTGGCAACCTACTCGCTAAAAAACGATTAGGTCTACTCTTTCGGTCTCTGATCGCACTCACTCGGTATGTTTCAATGTATCAACGTCATAGATTATATCAAGATAAGTAGGAATGGCTACAGTTGCAACATTGTTACCACGTTATAACACCATGCAATTTGACGTTTTAGACTGCTATTTCCCCACATACGCGAATGGATTATTATGCCAAGATGTGCCTGTAAGAAATTAGACTCATAATCCTCTCCTTCCAACATGGTTTGACGTGACTTCATTTGTACTGTTGCCAATGGAATATGGCACAATCATCCAACACGTCTGACGGGGATATTAATACTTGTGAAACTGACAATTGTTCGCCTCTTGTACAAAAAGTGCTCTACTTTGTGTCTCCCGCCCCAAGACCCAGAGAATGAGGACACATATGAGGTGGTCGACCTGACACAATATGCTAGGCGTCAACAATGGTGGGGCTGCCTATTTGGTGGGAACAATTCGGGTCCTATGGCTGAGAAGTATTCGGTGGCCACACAAATAGCACTGGGTGGTGTGAGTGGCTGGTAAGTCCTGCAGGCCAAGGTAGCCTATGTTGATTATACAACGGAGCATCCTCAGGACTGTTCTTTCTCATTTGATGTATCTCTCTCATGGTGGTCAATGCTACTGTACTTTAATGCATGGTATGATCAAAATACAGGCTTCCTCTGTAGAGGATTCTATTGCCCTGTTTAGTGTACTACATGCAGGATAGGGTTTAATTAGAGTTTTGCATTGTCTCTCGCTGCCAGGTGTGCGGGATATCTTTTCCAGAAGGTGGGGAAGATCGCAGCCACCGCTGTGGGTGGAGGATTCCTGTTGTTACAGGTGGGAACTCAACACTAAGTTTTTAATGTACAGTATAAAAGTCTAAATGAGTTATTTCACATGCTGGTCACCCACTGCGAAGAGAAGCTTGCTCTTTAGCTACAATACTATTAGCTAAAATCCTTATTGTCATGGATTATTTTACATAGCATTTTTGCTTCGTTTTTTTAATAGTCCCTAAAATAAAATAAAATGTCTATCCTATTCTCCAGATAGCCAACCACAGTGGCTATGTGCAGGTGGACTGGAAGAGAGTGGAGAAGGATGTCAACAAAGCCAAGAGGCACCTGAAGAAGAAAGCCGACAGGGCTGTACCAGAGCTCAACTCTTTTATCGACCAGGTAGCCCTACACCTGTTGTATTCGGCACATGTGACAAATAACATTTGATTTGATTTGTGCATGACAAAGCAGTGTGAATTAAACTACATTCATACTGACATAATACAAATTATGCCTACTTGTACAGACTAGGCTGCTAAGTCAAGGGATCAATTATCCATATGCATTCAGATTTGTTATTCGTCTTAAAAGGATATTGCACTTTTCTTACATTTTAATACTGTTATTTATCTCAATCCCTCCCAGTCCACAGAGTTTGTGAAGACAAACATGATCGTCACCAGTGGATTCTTTGGAGGCTTCTTGCTTGGGCTGGCATCCTAAGAACACCACAGGGGCCTGCAGTTTTAGATAAGAATCACTTGAGAGGTCTGGCTGTGAAGTGAAATGCCCTTTTAAAAACGTGGTGGGAACAACAAGAACAGATGCACAGCACAATATATCAAATTGAGCCAATTACACAACCCGCAAAAAAAGGTAATGTAGTTTGTAAATACTCTGTAATGTGTACTTACTATGCTGTTTCACAATACCTACCTGTCTATCTACCATGTAATTGCATGGTTTTAGCACCACCTGATAGAAACTGGAAACAAGATCTCCTGCTGCTCCACCAAATAAACAAAACCGTGTTTCTAGCTAGGATTTTAGCCCCCAACTCAAGGCAATTGGGTACAACCCAAAACCGTGTTTCTAGCTAGGCTTTAGCCCCCAACTCAAGGCAATTGGGTACAACCCAAAACCGTGTTTCTAGCTAGGCTTTAGCCCCCAACTCGAGGCAATTGGGTACAACCCAAAACCGTGTTTCTAGCTAGGCTTTAGCCCCCAACTCAAGGCAATTGGGTACAACCCAAAAGGAACTAGCCAGTGGGTCCTGTGGGAAACGCTGGTCTACAAAACAGTTATTAATCAAAATGCGCTAAGAGCACACAGGTGTTGCGAACCTGTAGATGGGATCCGGTGTTCCTGGCTCACTCTGATTCATATATTCATCATATGAGAGATAGAAACATACTCACTTCCAATGGCTCTGAGCTGCTGCTGGAGATGGACGTATGTACATATGTAAAAAAGAATAGGAAGATGAAAAACACTGCGATTGATGCTGTATTTATTCAGATCGACTGTGTGGTCTTCAGCAGAACTTCATGCATGTGTACAGTATATGTACAGTGTACTGTTGCACTTGTTACACATACACACCTAATTGGGCTGCAATGCGGGAACTTATTGATTACATTTGGGTCTAGTTCTTTCGAGTGTTTTCTGGTCAATATAGTCCTACTCCGCAAGTATTCCCAAGTCATGCAGTGCACCATGTTTGCACAATACATTTACATTTAAGTCATTTAGCAGACGCTCTTATCCAGAGCGACTTACAAATTGGTGCTTTCACCTTATGACAATATATGCCCTTTTCATTTATTTGTATGAGTTAATACTTCAATCACATTATATTTATTGATTTAGGATTACCATGACTATCTTTCTTTTGCCTTTACGAGTGGTGCAATATTTGCTTGGAGGTAATTTAGCCTCTTTTGTGTTTTCTCTTTCACAGGAAAGCAATTTACCTTTGTTATTGAATTACAATGCTGTTGTAGTTTGTGTATATATTCTTAACATAAAATACCAAATGCAACCAACAATCATGGCTTTCTTTATTTCAAATGAAAGAATAGCTTTAAAAAACAGATTTAAAAAAACATTGTATCACAGCACCTCTACTATTTCTAAAGATCTAATTTACCTGTACTGTATATAAGAATATGAATATGTATGTATAGTGTGTAAATTATATTTTTGTTGTCTCTTGGTGTCTCCTATATATAACTTGTTTTTTATTTAGTGTAATGTATTTAATTTAAAATCTTATATTGTTCTTGTCTATTACTGTTCTGTACTTTGTCATGTATTTGAGTGTTTTATGTGGACTCCAGGAAGAGTGCAGTAGCTAATAGGGATCCCAATAAACTAAACTTCCTTCAGTACTTTGAGTTTAGGGCGCAGATCATTTCCTGCCCTCCAATTTGACTTAAATTACTTTAATGAGCAAGCATTTATCTTTCAAGTCATCGTTACTATGTAATTGAAATTGTATATTATTTCCAAATGTTGTTGCAATATTGCAAAAATGTTCCTGTGCGGTGTTACCATTTTCAGAGAAGAATGTTGCAAAAAAAAAAATCTAACTGAAACTCTAGACTCTGACGCTGCACCGTTGCCGGGCAACGGACGATAACCGGCACGCTCCATGGCAACCTAAAACTGGTGAAGAACGGAAGACGTTCTCACGAGTTGGACGAAGTATAAAGTACATTTATATTCCAAATACTGCTTCTATTGCGCTGCCGATGCTGCCTGGCAATTCTCTTATCAAAAACGTAAGGTTTTCTAGTGGATATATTTTACTTTATTTTGTTTATTGAATGACCATATATATACTCTATGCTTGGCGAATTGAAGCGAACAGAAAAAAACAGCTCACGCTAACGTTATATATCGACTAGCTGCGTCCACAGATTGTGCAAGTGCTTTGCCTTATATAGTGCATTCCTGTTTGCTGCAAGGAAATTAGGGCAGCAATTTGCATGTTATGTTATGAATTCCTGCTTGTCTGACTTTATCCTCTTACCACAAACCATCATATTCCCCTGCAATTGGCTCTGTTGTCTTTTCTTGACTCATTTGTGACTTCCTTATCCTACAGTTGGGGAAAGACAAATTCCACAAGTCCTAGTATTTTGACTGTTCCAAGGGGGGTCCCTATGATGGTGGGTTCAGGGAAGCCAGGCATTGAAGGGGAGTTGCTGCTGGGCCAGAAGGCACAACCAAACTACTCTTGTCTTTCCCAAAGGAGAGGGCAGTGACACTCTGTCATTAGTGGCTTTTGACAGGTCTGTCATGGAACTGTTATGGGCTTTCCAAAGAATCTTGGAAAGTGCATACACATTGTGGTTAATTGTTGTCAAGAAGGATGACTACAGACAGACTGCTATATTTTCACCATCTCTCCCCCTCAGGTGCTGAGCTTTGACACATTATTTTGGGAGGCTGTGCCTCAGAAGCGAGAAGTATCACGTAATTTTTAAAAATGTTTTACTTAACCTTTATTTAACTAGGCAAGTCAGTTGAGAACAAATTCTTATTTACAATGACGGCCTACCGGGGAACAGTGCGTTAACTGCCTTGTTCAGGGGCAGAAAGACACATTTTTACCTTGTCAGCTCGGGATTCGACCCAGCAACATTTCAGTTACTGGCCCAACGCTCTAAGCACTAGGCTACCTGCCGCCCCCCCAAAAAACAAGAGCGCCCAATGTGGGGCGCGAACCCACGACCCTGAGATTAAGAGTCTCATGTTCTACCGACTGCGTGTAAGATCTGTTTCTATCTGTTGGACAACGCCATCCAGGTGGTAGATCCAGAATTCAAGAACAGTGGGACTAGGAGACAATTGAATGGCCGGGCCAAGCTTGCAAAACCAGGTATGGGCCTACTGTAATAACCAGCAAATCCGAGGAAAGACTGCACTTGTTTTACTGTCTGAGAGACGGCCCAGCCAGCTCTGGACGATGGCAATCTTCTCTGGATCAGGGCAACCCAATCTCCACTGAAAATTTGTCCCAGGATCTTGACCTGTTTGTGAAACAAAGTACATTTGTCAGGGTGCAGTTTCAAGCCAAATTTTTCAGCCTTTCAAATCAAATTTATTTATATAGCCCTTCGTACATCAGCTGATATCTCAAAGTGCTGTACAGAAACCCAGCCTAAAACCCATAACAGCAAGCAATGCAGGTGTAGAAGCACGGTGGCTAGGAAAAACTCCCTAGAAAGGCCAAAACCTGGGAAGAAACCTAGAGAGGAACCAGGCTATGTGGGGTGGCCAGTCCTCTTCTGGCTGTGCCGGGTGGAGATTATAACAGAACATGGCCAAGATGTTCAAATGTTCATAAATGACCAGCATGGTCGTATAATAATAAGGCAGAACAGTTGAAACTGGAGTAGCAGCACGGTCAGGTGGACTGGGGACAGCAAGGAGTCATCATGTCAGGTAGTCCTGGGGCATGGTCCTAGGGCTCAGGTCCTCCGAGAGAGAGAAAGAAAGAGAAGGTGAGAATTAGAGAACGCACACTTAGATTCACACAGGACACCGAATAGGACAGGAGAAGTACTCCAGATATAACAAACTGACCCTAGCCCCCCGACACATAAACTACTGCAGCATAAATACTGGAGGCTGAGACAGGAGGGGTCAGGAGACACTGTGGCCCCATCCGAGGACACCCCCGGACAGGGCCAAACAGGAAGGATATAACCCCACCCACTTTGCCAAAGCACAGCCCCCACACCACTATATCCAGGTCAAGTGTTTCAAAGTCTGCTAAATACACAATGAAGCTGTCAAGGGAGACCAAAGGGGACTCTGCTACGAAGTTACCCAAACAGCTTTGCATTAGTCTTTGGAAGATTGCGGGGGCATTGCACGACCCAAAGGGCATGCGTTCAAACTCCTAAAGGCCAAGCGGGGTTCATAAAGACATTTTCTCACGGTATTGGTCTGTCACTTCCACCTGGCCAAATCTAGGGTGGAATAGTAACTGGCTTTTGTGAGTGTGTTTGGTGCTTCCTCAATTCTGGCCAACGGATGGGCATCTTTTATGAGTTTACATTTTTCATTTTCTGATAACACAAATTCAAAGTTCTCCGTTCTTCTTTCTGACTAAGACAGTTGGTGCGTCCCTGGGGCTTGTGCTTCCCTTACTAGTCCTGTTTTCTGCACGGTCCCTAAGAGACTATCAACCTCTTGGTACATGGTGGGAGGTATGGCCATCTATTGTGGTAGCATGGCAATATGACTGGAAAGGAGTTTCGATTTTTCACCTTGACTGGTACCCACACCTTTTATGTGGGTGTTGTGGAGTCCTGGATCCGTGGCTGAGGGGTCAACAGATGTGGGGCGGCAGGCTAGCCTAGTGGTTAAACTACTAACTGGAAAGTTGCAAGTTCAAACCCCCGACCTGACAAGGTACAAATCTGTCGTTCTGCCCCTGAACAGGCAGTTAACCCACTATTCCTAGGGTTTCATTGAAAATAAGAATTTGTTCTTAACTGACTTGCCTAGTTAAATAAAGGTAAAACATTTTTTAAAAGTGTTGGAAAGAACTCATATTTAATCTGTGAATCAGAGAGAGATGTATCCCGTCATGATGTTACTGCCTATATTGAGTAGGGAGTCAGGGTTATTGAGTTCACTCCTTGAAATCACAATCCCTTTGTACTTCAACACAAGCTCTCCCACCTTTACATCTGCTAGTACATAGCCAATGTGAGGGATTTGTAACCCATTTGCTGCAGTCAGTGTCAGCCAGCCAAGGTCCTCCTTGGAGCCAACATCCTGTTCTGGAAAAAGTTGGTTAAAACAAGCCTCTGTCATAAGGGTAACTAGGGACCCATTGTCCATTTACAAAGAAGTGTTCTCATACCTCACCCTGGTTCCTCAAAGCTTTTCCCAGATGGTTCAGCTGAGCTCTGCCATTTTCTCCATCTCAGCCAGCGGTTCTCTTTTTAGCTCTTTTTTCCAAGAATAATGTTTGGGTTATTTGGAAGATCCCAAACCACTGCGCAGGTTGGTTCATCTTCATATTGGCCATGCCCATCTTCCTCAAGGTACAGGGCCTCCTGGCGCAGCTGATGGAAGTTATGGTCGGGGTCATAGTTTCTGACCTTTCTCGCAGACCCGAGGATGTACTGGTCATGTGTGTCTGTCTGCTTGGCAGTGGTCCTGTGGGTCTCAGTTTTGAAAGCACTGCGCCAGCTCACATAGGCGCAGGGCATATGAACGTGCAGACTCCTCAGGCTTCTCTCTCCAATTAAAAAACAGAGCACGTAAAGCACCAGTAGATATATCAAATATTGGAAAATGAGTTTCGGGGTAGCTCGTACGTCCTCTTCAAGAATGAAGATTTCTCTACGGGCCTCTCCTTCCAATGCACTCATGATGAAACCACATTGCTGAGCTTCCGACCACATTTGTGCGCAACATGGCTTGAATCTGATCTTTCCAGTCTTCATAGCGCACATCTGAGCCTTGGAATTTTGGCACCCATGGTGCTCCAATAAAAATGGTGCAGCCGTACCTTACACTCATGGGGCTTCTTCTGCAATTTCACTAATTGTTACTGTCCTGGGTTCCAAATACAGTAGTCACAATCCTGCCACTAAACCACCCGATGGAGGTTTGGAGACCAGGACACTTAAATGTATAAGGTTGTCGTGAGCAGTTGGGAACCACACTAATCATAAAACACAAGGAGGTGTGATTTCAGCAAAAAGTATGGACATTTATTTTGAACACGTAAAAATATAAGCCACCTACTAATGGGCTGAAGTGGAATTTCGTTCCACAAAAATAGAAAAGGTCTTGGTCCAGTTTAAGGGGTGGGGAAGTTCGATCATGGTTTTCCTTCTGCTCTGTCCTCTCCACCTCCTCTGGGTTAGACCTGAGGAACAAAGAAATGTTGAGCAGCACAATGCCACACAATTGTCTTTGAGTATATATTTACAATAAACCACAGTCGATTCCTTAAAAACCAAAATCCGTTCTTTAAAATAACGTGATTCCTGTCCAGTGGAAATTTTTAAAACCTGTGGACTCCCCAGTCCGTGTTTTCCATCATTGATGCCGCCAGCGCTCCACCCCCTTTCCAGTTTCTCCTGTTCATTTGTGATCCTTCCTCATCGGCACCCTGAGATGTTTTGCCTCCATGCTGCTTCTTCAAGGGTTTAAATACAGGCTACAATATGCAGTGAACCAATGGGAATACATCTGAATGATTGTATCTGCATTCTCGCAAGGGGATTGGTGTGCCAACAGGTCCATGAGTTCCTCTGCTTTCCTCCCGTTGTTAATCTCCAGTGAATATAGGCGATGCTCCTGTGAATCCACTTAGTGACACTCCAAAACATAAGTGAAATCATACAATACACATGTAAAAAAAGAGTAAGAGCAAGCCATTTCCTGGTAGAATGCACAACATTTTCATTTGATTTCGTCATATCATGACAGAAGTGTAGTCAAGAGGAAAAGTGCCTCTTTCTCTTTGCTTGGATGTCTTCTCCCTCACTCCTTCCCTGACAGGTCTCTCTCTCTCTTTCACTTTCTCTCTCCCTCCCTCAATCTCTCCTTACCGCCCTCCCTTCCCTCACATAGCTCTCATCCAACCTGACAGGTGTGCAGTAATGGGGGTGGCAGGTAGCCTAGTGGTTAGAGTGTTGGATTAGTAACTGAAAGGTTGCAAGATCAAATCCCCGAACTGACAAGGTAAAAATCTGTCTTTCTACCCCTGGCGATTAACTCACTGTTCCTAGGCTGTCATTGTCAAAAATAATTTGTTATTAACTGACTTGCCTAGTTAAATAAAGGTAAAAAAACAACAACATTTAGCTGTCATTGTTCAGACACTAACTCAACATAAAAAATGGCCACTGTTGGTTGTTTTCCTTATTTTTTTCTCCAGAGATTGTCAGGCTGTTGGTTTCGGTTGCCTCTCTCTAAATGTCATCCTGAAAGGTTACATCTGAACCTCCTAGCCAGTGGTACAAAAGGATTTCCCCCAGATAGAAAAGTAAGCCTGTCCCTCAAGACAAATTATAAGGATTTGGTCTGTTTGTCTTCTTTCTCTTTCTCCCTGTTATGTTGCTTCCATTCCCAAGGACTAGGGGGCAAGAACCAGCCACTTGTGTGTGTGGGTTTTAGCTTGGCACGTGTGTGTGCGTATAAGTGCGTGTGTGTTTTTAATTCTGACTCTTCTCCATCTGTGGGTTTTCTTCTCTGTTCTCTCCTGCAGCATGCTCCCATTACCAAGCGTCAGCCCGGAGAGATCACAGACCGAAGGGTACTCAACATGTTTGGTCCTATGGGCCAGGCAGGGTGCTACATCCTGGACCCCCTCAAAGTTAGGTGTTGCTAGGGAGATTTTACTAGTAAAATTTTGAATGTGAAATAGAAAAGAAGCCTATAATTTGGTGACCTGTAAGGGATGTTGTAGAAACACAGTTCTGTTCTTTGGAGTGTACAGGGTCAGTTTGATCCATCATATTTTACTGTTGTATTCCTCTGTCTCTGTATCTCTCTCACTTTCTCTCTTTCTCTCTCTTTCTCTAGCTCCCCCTCGCTGCTCTCTCGCTAGCTCTCCTCTCCCCTCTCCTCTCCTCTCCTCTCCTCTCCTCTCCTCTCCTCTCCTCTCCTCTCCTCTCCTCTCCTCTCCTCTCCTCTCCTCTCCTCTCCTCTCCTCTGTCAGATGGGTGCTGTCCATGAGAAGTTCTATAAGAAGGGGGACACTGGGAGGTGTGGTCAATGTGTGGGGGTGCAGGGTGGTCATCTGTGACAACTTCAGCAAAGCATTCTACTGCTCCAAATACGGCGTTGGTGAGTCACACAATACACACACACACGCCAACTTTGTTCATCTGTTTTATCCCATACCTTAGTCCATCGCCTGCAGTTCTGGTGTATAACCACTTGATGTCAGTATAAGTATAATAAAAACTTCACTGCATGGCTCTGGCAAACTCAAGTGCACCCATGTTTGTTGTTTTCAATGTCAAGTATTTCCATCATCTTTAAATGTTTTAGATTGACCCCAAGATGCTCTCCATATCTGAATTTACATTTTGTCATTCATATTTAATGAAGGTTCGATTTGGGACCGGCTGGAGATTAGAACAACATAATTATAATCATTTTTACCATCAATGTGACACAAATTTTTTATGGAAATCTCTCCATTGCATCAAAACCATGCAACTTTTAGAATAATCACTGTCAATAAATCAAAATATGTTTATATACTGTATATAACAACAACATATGTCACAAATGTTTTACAGTAACCAAGTCTGGACGTTTGGGTGATAGAGCAGCGTTTACAGTAACCAGGCCTGGAACCTTAGGTGATAGAGCGGCGTTTACAGTAACCAGGCCTGGAACTTTGGGTGATAGAGCGACGTTTACAGTAACCAGGCCTGGAACTTTGGGTGATAGAGCGACGTTTACAGTAACCAGGCCTGGAACATTGGGTGATAGAGCGGCGTTTACAGTAACCAGGCCAGGAACCTTGGGTGATAGAGCGGAGTTTACAGTAACCAGGCCTGGAACCTTGGGTGATAGAGCGGAGTTTACAGTAACCAGGCCTGGAACCTTGGGTGATAGAGCGGAGTTTACAGTAACCAGGCCTGGAACATTGGGTGATAGAGCGGCGTTTACAGTAACCAGGCCTGGAACTTTGGGTGATAGAGCGACGTTTACAGTAACCAGGCCTGGAACTTTGGGTGATAGAGCGACGTTTACAGTAACCAGGCCTGGAACATTGGGTGATAGAGCGGCGTTTACAGTAACCAGGCCAGGAACTTTGGGTGATAGAGTGGAGTTTAGAGTAACCAGGCCTGGAACCTTGGGTGATAGAGCGGAGTTTACAGTAACCAGGCCTGGAACCTTGGGTGATAGAGCGGAGTTTACAGTAACCAGGCCTGGAACCTTTGGGTGGATCCTTGAGTGATAGAGCGGAGTTTAGTAACCAGGCCTGGAACCTTGGGTGGTAGGCCTGGACAGTAACCAGGCCTGGAACCTTGGGTGGTGGAACCTTGGGTGGTAGAGCGGCGTTGGCGAGCGTCTGCTAAATGACTTAAATGTAAATGTAATAAGGCCTGGATCCTTGAGTGATAGAGCGGAGTTTACAGTAACCAGGCCTGGAACCTTGGGTGGTAGAGCGGCGTTTGCAGTAATAAGGCCTGGATCCTTGAGTGATAGAGCAGCGTTTCCAGCACTGACATCATAGTAAACAAAGCTTTGACTCTCATGGTGATATCAGCAGTTCAAGCCCACTGTGTGAACATAGTCTTACCCATAGTTGGAGTCCTGGAGGCTGTGGAATTCCAGATGTCATTTAGAACTTTTTCCAACACCAAAGCAGCAGCTCCAGGCCTGTCAGTCTCCTGTCCCTGACTGACAGTAGATACCCCACCTCCACCTGATGATTCGCCACTGTGAGCGAGAAGCTTTGAAATTAATCCGCTATCATCATGATTCACGCGCTTGTTTTTTGGTAACATGTCCGCTGTATTGCACCATCCAAATGGGGCTCACATTTTTGTAGATGGGAGGGTTTAGGAGAGGTGGGGTTTGACCAGTCTGCAGTAATCTAACTCTTGTCTGTGGGTGTGTGTTGGTCACTCCACCCCATTCTGCTTCCCCTCCTAGGTGTCTTGGCAAGGTTAAACTGTCTATGGGGGGGGGGCTCCCTGTATTAGTCACAGACTATCCCAGGGGCCCCCCAATGATGGAGAGGCCTGATGGGGACATCAGGGGGTCAAATGTTGTGTAGGTTATTGTCTGAGGCTCAGGTCTGTTAGGGATGGATCACCTAACCCACCAACCCTCTCTCTCCATCTCTACTACTTTCTCCTCTCTCTTCCTTCAAATGTTTTGTCTCTCTCTCTCCCTATCATTCTACCTATCGATCTCTCTCTATTTCTTTCTGTTATATCTCTCTCTGCCCCTCTCTCAGAGGACTTCAGTCAAGTAAAGTACAAGGCTCCCCTGCCCCTGAGCCCTCCTGGCCTGTACCTTCCTACAACGGTTTTGTCTCTGAGTAGGACTCTCTGTGCTCCTGCCAGGGCCTGCTGACATTCAGGTAGGAAATGCTGGACTGATTCCCTAAGAAAACATTCAGGTAGGAAATGCTGGACTCAGGAACTAGAACCCCAGTACCAATTTAGTAGTCAACTATGGTGTTTGAATCAAATGTTACTGGTTGGTTATTGTGTGTGTGTGTGTGTGTGTGTGTGGCTCCTGACATGCTGGTCTGTGGGGATCTTCTGGTTCCAATGCTTCACTCACACTGCTGGAACTAATTGCTGGGGATCTGGGGCCATTGTCCAGGTGATTGTTGGCAGGCCGTGTCGCTGCCTGTGTGTGTGGTTCTGTCTGTTTGGGTTTGAGGTTTGAGTAGCAGCCATTAGTTCCAGCAGTGTGAGTGAAGCATTGGAACCAGAAGATCCCCACAGACCAGCATGTCAGGAGCCACACACACACACACACACACACACACACACACACACACACACACACACACACACACACACACACACACACACACACACACACACACACACACACACACACACACACACAGTGGATTGTAGCATGTAGGAAATGTCTATCCACGCCACAGGGTAAATCAGCTTGTTTATGTGGCCATGTGGTTACCCTGGGTTAGTTTCAGATTTGTCTTAAATGTCCTCCTCCTCCTTATCCAATGCTGCTGTAATGAAGACGGTATGTCATAATGTCAAGGACTGGCTCCAGACTCCTCAACAACACACGGAAAACAGCTGTGTCCTCACACAAAAACGTGCACACAAGTCTTGCATCTCCTCTTTCAAGCTTGGCATCAATGATGATTTCTCATCTGTGCTCGTCTGGTCTCCCTTGTCTAATCTCTGCGCTCGTCTGGTCGGGAGAGAGATGGAGGGAAAGGGGGAGAGTGAGGGAGGAGGGAAAGGTGGATAGGGAAAGTGGGATGGAGAGAAAGAGGGAGTGAGAGGGGGGAGAGAGATAGGGGGAGGGAATGGAGAGAGAAAAAGAGGGAATGGAGAGGGGAGAGAGATAGGGAAGGGAACGGAGAGAGGGAGGGAAAGGTGGAAAGAGTGAGGGAGAGAAGGGGGGGGGGGGGGGGTGGAGGGAGAGGGGGGAGGGAAAGGGGAGAGAGAGATACTCTGTTCACAAACAGAGCCTGTAGAGCCCCCGGACAGCATTGGAAAGCATCAACAGAGAGAACACAGTGGCAGAATACCTAACCACGGTGACTGACCCAAACTTAAGAAAAGTTTTGACTATTTACAGACTCATTGAGCAAGACCTGATTCTCAGGCTATGTGCCCACAACTCACAAAATGAGGTGGAATCCAAGCTGCACTTTCTAACCTCTTGCCAAATGTATGACCATATTAGAGACGCGTACACTACATGACCAAAGGTATGTGGACACCTGCTGGTCGAACATCTCATTACAAAATTATGGGCATTAATATGGTGTTGGTCCCTCCATTGCTGTTTTAACAGCCTCCACTCTCCTGGGAAGGCTTTCCACTAGATGTTGGAACATTGCTGCGGGGACTTGCTTTCATTAAGCCACAAGAGCATTAGTGAGGTTGGGCACTGATGTTGGGCGATTAGGCCTGGCTCGCAGTCAGTGTTCCAATTAATTCCAAAGGTGTTCGATGGGGTTGAGTGTGCAAGCCACTCATGTTCTTCCACACCGATGTCGACAAACATGTTGTCATGCTGAAACAGGAAAGGGCCTTCCACAAACTACTACCACAAAGTTGGAAACACAGAATGGTCTAGAATGTCATTATATGCTGTAGCGTTAAGATTTCCCTTCACTGGAACTAAGGGGCCTAGTCCGAACCATGAAAAACAACCCCAGACCATGATTCATCCTCCACCAAACTTTACAATTGGCATTATGCATTGGGGCAGGTAGCGTTCTCCTGGCATCCGCCAAATCCAGATTTGTTCGTCAGACAGCCAGATGGTGAAGTGTGGTTTTCACTGCTCCAGAGTCCAATGGTGGCGAGCTTTACACCACTCCAGCCGACGCTTTTCCTGATTGTCCGCTTCTGCTGATGCCTGGCATCTACAGTACCTATGTCTTCCTGGGACTCCTGTTTGAACATATTTTTTCAGTTTTGATTTAGTTTTGTTACCACTAACATTGCACTTTTTCAAAACAAAAGCTTTTATGTTTTGCGAATGCATTTAATCTGGATCTATTTAAATTCAGGGATGTTACTAGTGTGACAATTATTTAATTTAGGACTTCTAACCCACTGGGCACACACTAGTTGAATCAAAGTTGTTTCCACGCCATTTCAATGAAATTACATTGACCCAATGTAGAATAGATGTTGAATTGACATCTGTGCCCAGTGGGAACCTTTATTTAACCAAACAAGTCAGCTGTCATCCTCAATGAGGGACTTGTCGAGTCCTATATTGTGTGTTGCCTTGAGCCCTTTGTTCTGCTATTGTTGAATTCAATCAACTTAATTGATTGTCCACAGTTTGACATGGACTGTAGGTGAAGAGCATTAACTACTCTGTCCTCCTGGAAGACATGTTCGGTAGTGTCCAGACCAACATCGACCCGACACTCGCAACACAGAGACAAAGATATGGAGAAGAAAACCGCCAGATAGATCATCAGCCTATGAAATCAATCACCTCACTGCTCGCTGTATATATTATCCTCTTTCAACTTGGAACATGTAGTTATTACAGCCTCGGTCAGGGAGAGGTTGAAAATGTCAGTGAATACACTTCCCAGTTGGTCATAAAAGGCATTTAGCCTGTCTGGTAGCTTGTCTGGGCAGCTCCCGGCTGGGTTTCCCTTTGTAGTCCGTAATAGTTTGCAAGCCCTGCCACATCTGATGAGCGTCAGAGCCGGTGTAGTATCATTCAATCTTAGTCCTGTATTGACGTTTTTCCTGTTTGATGGTTCGTCTGAGGGTATAGCGGGATTTCTTACAAGTATCCGGATTAGTGTCCTGCTCCTTAAAAGCGTCTGCTCTAGCCTTTAGCTCGGTGTGGATGTTGCCTGTAATCCATGGTTTCTGTTTGGGAAATGTACGTACGGTCACTGTGGGGACGACGTCGTCGATGCACTTATTGATGAAACTAGTGACTGAGGTGGTATACTTCTTATGCCATTGGATGAGTCACGGAACATATTCCAGTCTGTGCTAGCAAAACAATCTCGTAGCGTAGCATGTGTGTCATCTGACCACTTCCGTATTGAGCAAGTCATTGGTACTGCTTTAGTTTTTTCTTGTAAGCAGGAATCAAGATTATAGAATTTTGGTCTGATTT
Source organism: Oncorhynchus nerka (assembly GCF_034236695.1). Classification (NCBI taxonomy): domain Eukaryota; kingdom Metazoa; phylum Chordata; class Actinopteri; order Salmoniformes; family Salmonidae; genus Oncorhynchus; species Oncorhynchus nerka. The sequence continues at coordinate 74,127,537 of NC_088398.1, read as the reverse complement.
GCCAAATGGAGGGCAAGGGCGAGCTTTGTATGTGTCTCTGTGTTTGGAGTAAAGGTGGTCTAGAGGTTTTTTTTCTCCTCTGATTGCACATGTGACATGCTGGTATAAATGAGGTATAACGGATTTAAGTTTGTCTGCATTAATGTCCCCGACCACTTGGAGTGCCGCTTCTGGATGAGCATTTTCTTGTTCGCTTATGGCCTTATTCAGCGCCTTGAGTGCGATCTTAGTGTCAGCATTGGTTTGTGGTGGTAAATAGTCAGCTACACAAAAATATAGATGAAAACTCTCTTGGTAGATAGTGTGGTCTACAGCTTATCATGAGGTATTCTACCTCAGATGAGCAATACCTTGAGACTTCCTTAATATTAGACATTGTGCACCAGCTGTTATTGACAAATAGACACACACCACCACCCCTCGTCTTACCGAACGTAGCTGTTCTGTCTTGCCGATGCATGGAACACCCAGCCAACTGTATATTATATGTGTGAACCATAAGATATTACCGTTTTTAATGTCCCATTGGTAGGATAGTCTCGAACGGAGCTCATCCAGTTTATTCTCCAGTGATTGCATGTTGGCCAATAAAACGGATGTTAGAGGCGGGTTACCTACTCGCTGAGGAATTCTCACAAAGCACCCGGATCTGCGCTCCCAGTTTCTCCATCTTTTCTTCATGCGAATGACGGGGATGGGCCTGGTCCGGGAGCAACAGTATATCCTTCGCGTCAGACTAATTAACCTCTTCCCTCTACTCGGGACGCTTGCGTCCCAACTAGAGCTCTGGAAATGCAAATGTGCTACGCTAAATGCTAATAGTATTAGTTAAAACTCAAACGTTCATTAAAATACACATGCAGGGTATCGAATTAAAGCTACACTCGTTGTGAATCCAGGCAACAAGTCAGATTTTTAAAATGCTTTTCGGCGAAAGCATGAGAAGCTATTATCTGATAGCATGTAACACCCCAAAAGACCCACAGGGGACGTAAACAAAATAATTAGCATTTCGGCGTTACACAAACCGCACAATAAAATAGAAAACATTCATTACCTTTCACCATCTTCTTTGTTGGCACTCCTAGATGTCCCATAAACACTATTTGGGTCTTTATTTCGATTAAATCGGTCCATATAAAGCCTAGATATCGTTATATGTAGACTGTGTGATAAACGAAAAAAACATCGTTTCAAAACGTAACGTCATTTTTTTAAATTCAAAAAGTCGACGATAAACTTTCACAAAACACTTTGAAATACGTTTGTAATGCAACTTTAGGTATTAGTAAACGTTAATAAGTGATAAAATTCATCAGGAGGCGATGTAAAGATCATTAGCTGTCCGTCTGGAAAAATGTCCGGCTAGAAACTCAACGAAAATATCCGGTCCTAGACCGGAGGAGATACGGTGTCCTGCATGTGTTTGACCAAGAAAAAACTCGAAGGGAAATGACAAGACTCTAGACACCGTGTGGAAGCTGTAGGTACTGCAACCTCAGTCAATTAATTGTGGTTCACCTTTATCAATGGGTTCAAGTAGCGCATGGATATATTTTCCCATTTTCAGTGATCAGTTTTTCCTGTGCTTTTCGATGTAAATGCCGTTCTGGTAAAGCCACAGCAGTGATTTAACCAGTTTTATAAACGTCTGAGTGTTTTCTATCCACACAGACTAAGCAAATGCATATACTATTTTCCTGGCATGAGTAGCAGGGCGCTGAAATGTTGCGCGATTTTTAACAGAATGTTCAAAAAAGTAGAGGGTAGAAGCAACAGGTTAAAGGAAAAAAGATCCAGATGTTCTGATATCCAAAAGCTCTTCTCGGTCATAATAGACGGTGGCAGAAACATTATGTACAGAATAAGTTACAAACAACTTGACAAAACACACAAAATAGGGGAGAAGGGTAGAGAATGGGACTGCAGCCTGTGCATGACAGTAGTTATAGCTCTCTGGATTGTAAGATAAGTTAGGATGCCTCTGCCTTGTCAGAAGCTTATCCCTTGTCAGGCCGTTCCCCACTTATCTACTCGGCACAGCAGAGGGAATACAGGGGATCCAGTGTAATCAGAAGCGTGCCTGTCTGCCTGTGGATAATTGACGCCGGAGGGAGATGGCTGCTGTTTTATAGTTCCTAACCAATCAAATCAAATTGTGTGTGTCACATGCGCCGAATACAACCTTACCGTGAAATGCTTCTGACTTGTTGGGTTTTAAGCAAAAGTGGTGTCATAAAAGTTACCACAGGGATAACTGGCTTGTGGCGGCCAAGCGTTCATAGCGACGTCGCTTTTTGATCCTTCGATGTCGGCTCTTCCTGTCACTGTGAAGCAGAATTCACCAAGCGTTGGATTTTTCACCCACTAATAGGGAACGTGAGCTGGGATTAGACCGTCGCGAGACAGGTTAGTTTAACCCTACTGATGATGTGTTGTTGCAATAGCCCTCAACCAACAATGTAGTTCAAGAAATAGTCAAGAAAATATTTACTAAATAAACTAAAGGAAAAAATCTAATAAAAAGTAACACAATAAAATAACAATAACGAGGCTTTATATAGGGGGTACTGGTACAGAGTCAGTGTGCTGGAGGTACAGGTTAGTCCAGGTCATTTGTACATACTATGCATAGATAATAAACACTGAGTAGCAGCAGTGTAAAAAATAGCCTTTACATCACCTCTCAGTATGATTATAATGAACATGTGTCTTTCTTGCACCGTTATGAAATTATTAAGAGACTAGATACAAGTAGCTAATCCTGGTCGACCAATGTTTTAGCATTGTGTTATTGAGGCAAGCAGATCAGAGACGTCAAGGTGGAACCCAAGCATGTGCTATGTATAGTGTAAATAACAACTACCAATAGACCTGCTCAATTATAAGCGTTATGGTCAATCAAATCATTACTTTGTAAAACCAGGGCTGCATTTACTCAATTCAACTAATATCATTTATTAGTCAAAAAGAATTAACGCTCAAACGATTCCAGTGTACATGAAATACATGCTACATTCCAGACTACTCAGAGTAAATGACTATCACCAATAGGTTAAGACTTAACGTGGGTTCCACATGTCTTTATTTCAGAATAATCTCTTCAGAGGAAAAAACGATGTGTGTCTGATACACACAGGAGCTTGATAGCAAGAGCTCTAAATATGAACAAATTCAGTGCCCTTTTTAACCAAAAGGAACGCACCCCCAACCTGAATTAACATTTCTTAGCACTTTGCTAGTGAAAACAAGCACACCCAGATTGTAATCTAATCAACTCCATTTAAATGATAGGAGTTCACCTCCTGTGTCGTTATTGTTATTCCACATTTTCATCAGTCTTCACACCTCTCCTAGCGTCAGTGACCCCAGGACTTCCGTGAGAACGTCTCTTCCTTGAGATTGCCACAGATAAGGTGTGTTTGACCCCAGTGATAGCCCACAGATGGTCTGCCATCCAAACAATGTCATAAATCACTGGCTAGTTGCGAGTATATCACCTTCTCTCATTCTTCCACTACATTCACACATCAATAAATGTGCTTCTAAAAATTAACAGGTGTTAATCAATGTCAGGACATGAATAATCAGGCAAGACTTGATGTATGACATTATGACAATCGCCTCAGTCCTCTGTCCTCCTTTCCTATTTGATCTTCTCCTGTCCTCTGCTCTCCTCTGTCGTCCTCTCCTCTGTCCTTCTCTTCTCTCATGTCCCCTCCTTCTCTCCTCTGTCCTCGTCTCTTCTGTCCTATTCTCTCCTCTGTCCTCTCCTCTGTCCTTTTCTCTCATCTCCTTTCCTCTTCTTTCCTTTCCTATGTCCTCCACTTCTCTCCTCTGTCCTCTTCTCTCATCTCATTTCCTTTTTCCTCTCATCTGTCCTCCTCTTCTCTCCCCTCCTCTCATTTTCTCTCATCTGTACTTATCTCCCCTCCTCTCCTCTGTCCTCCTTCTTTCTCTGTCCTTCACTTCTCTGTCCTCTTCTCCTCCTCCTTCCTCCTTCTTTCTATGTCCTTCTCTTCTCTGTCCTCCTTCTTTCTCTGTCCTTCTCTTCTCTGTCCTCTTCTCCTCTCTCCTCTGTCCTCCTTCTTTCTCTGTCCTCTTCTCTGTCCTCTTCTCCTCTCTCCTCTGTCCTCCTTCTTTCTCTGTCCTCTTCTCTGTCCTCTTCTCCTCCTCTGTCCTCCTTCTTTCTCTGTCCTTCTCTTCTCTGTTCTCTTCTCCTCTCTCCTCTGTCCTCCTTCTTTCTCTGTCCTTCTCTTCTCTGTCCTCCTTCTTTCTCTGTCCTTCTCTTCTCTGTCCTCTTCTCCTCTCTCCTCTGTCCCACTCTTCTTCTTTCCTCTCCTCTCATCCTCTTTTCTGTCCTCATCTTCTCTCTTTTTCTCTCCTTTCACCTCCTCTCTCGTTCTCTTCTCTGTCCTCCTCTTCTCTCCTTTCACCTCCTCTCATCTCATTCTCTTCTCTGTCCTCCTCTTCTCTCCTTTCACCTCCTCTTGTTCTCTTCTCTGTCCTCCTCTTCTCTCCTTTCACCTCCTCTCGTTCTCTTCTCTGTCCTCCTCTTCTCTCCTTTCACCTCCTCTCCTCTCGTTCTCTTCTCTGTCCTCCTCTTCTCTCCTTTCACCTCTTGTTCTCTTCTCTGTCCTCCTCTTCTCTCCTTTCACCTCCTCTCGTTCTCTTCTCTGTCCTCCTCTTCTCTCCTTTCACCTCCTCTCCTCTTGTTCTTTTCTCTGTCCTCCTCTTCTCTCCTTTCACCTTTTCCTCTCGTTCTCTTCTCTGTCCTCCTCTTCTCTCCTTTCACCTCCTCTCCTCTCGTTCTCTTCTCTGTCCTCCTCTTCTCTCCTTTCACCTCCTCCTCTCGTTCTCTTCTCTGTCCTCTTCTCTCCTTTCACCTCCTCCTCTCGTTCTCTTCTCTGTCCTCCTCTTCTCTCCTTTCACCTCCTCTCGTTCTCTTCTCTGTCCTCTTCTCTCCTTTCACCTCCTCTCGTTCTCTTCTCTGTCCTCGCCTTCTCTCCTTTCACCTCCTCTCGTCTTCTCCTCTCATCCTCTTCCCAGTTTCAGTGGACTACCCTCTATGTACCATGATGATCATGATATTCTTGGGATCTGGGGCGGCCTGTGTGTGTGTGTGTGTGTGTGTGTGTGTGTGTGTGTGTGTGTGTGTGTGTGTGTGTGTGTGTGTGTGTGTGTGTGTGTGTGTGCGGTGTCGGGGTATAAAAAGTAACCGGTTGATTGGCAGGTCAAATTAGAGCCAAATTAGAGAAATTAGAGCCTTCATCTATGTCACTGACATGTTTCTCTGGTCCAGGGGATAACTCAAACATTTGCTAATCAACCATCCAATCCCCCGCATCTTAAACAGGGAACAGAGAGATCCCAATCCATCAACGCAAACACACTCACACATACGTGCGCAGCACACACACACACACACACACACAATCCCCCCCACCCCCCACTCGGAGTTCAGAACGAGTGTATGACATCACCTCTAGGGCATTATTGGGTCTTCACTGTCTGCTTTCACACCTACTCAAATATTACCCTCCCGAGTCACACACCCTCCTGTCCGCTGCCTCCACCGCCACCCGCTTAAACAAACTAAAAAAAACTCTTGACGTCATCTGGAGGAAGGGGGAGGAAGGGGAGGCTTGAGTGCATACTTGGCCTTTTTTTGCATCCCGAAACAGAGTGTGAGGAGGGACAATAACCCTCACATCCTTCCCTCCTTCCCCTCCCATCGGACTATGTAACACAGTCACTGGACCAAAGACAAAGTTACCAGGACATAGAAAAAGCACAGGTCACATTTCACAGGTCAGACTGACCTCCCTCCAGATGCTATGGTGGTGTGACCTGGGGAGTGGGAAAGGAGAAGAGAGACGAAAACATACCCGGGTGGGGAGTGTGTAATGTTGTCCTTTCCTTGTTTAACTTTACTGTCGTCCTGCTCTCTCCCTCGGTACTGGCTGTAAAACACTGTAAAATCCGATACGCCGGAAAAGGTCATAAAAGTCTCTGGGGTTAAAAGGTCTCCTGTGAACACGTGCGTGCGTGTGCGTGTTAGCTACATGTACTAACAGAAGAATGCAGGCCTGATACTGCCAGGGCCTATGTTGGAAGGACTGGCTCGTTACAGACCCCAGTGAACGATAGGGGAAAGTTTCCTAGCGTGTTTAACGACAGACTATTTTCTTGTAGTACCTACTCCTTTAAGAGGAGACAAACACAAGGAGAGGCTGCGTTCCAGCTGATTCTGATTTTTGTGTGACACCTTGCCCTACAGATAACTGTGGATAGGTCAAAGGTCGATGAATAGGTTCATCTATCTGATATATAATCTGACACACAGCCCTGCATGTAGAATATGCACATAGCTAATGACAGAAAGATCATATTACAGTCTGGTTCAGACATTTTTGTGTGGTAGTTAAAACATAATTTTTTTCAACCAGCATTCAACCTGACCACACCGTCACAAAATAACGCCAGCCTGATGTTTTTTCATCCAATTTTGCATTTAGGGTAGCCTTAGTAACTGCATTACTATTCAATAAAATAGGCCCCTGCTGGAGAAGAGATTACGATGCTTTTAGTTATATGCATATTCTACAGCTGAAACAGAGGAGCAGTTCTAATGAGAGATGAAGAGAGATAGAGAGAGATGAAAAGAGAGATGAAGAGCAATAAAGAGAGATGAAGAGAGATAGAGAGAGATGAAAAGAGAGATGAAGAGAGATAGAGAGAGATGAAGAGCAATAAAGAGAGATGAAGATAGATAAAGAGAGAGAGAGATGGAGAGAGAAAGCCAAAGATAAAGAGAGAGATGAATTGAGAAAAATAAGAAAAAGAGAGATGGAGATGGAGACACAGAGAGAGATGGAGAGAGAGATAAAGAGGAAAATTAAGAGAGAAAGCGATAGATGAAGAGAGAGATAAAAATAGATTAATTGAAAGATGGAGAGAGATAAAGAGAGAGATGAAGAGATATGAACAGAAATATGAAGAGAGAGATAAGAGAAAGATGAGACATGAAGAGAGAGATAAAAAAGATGAAGAGAGATTTAAAGAGTGATGAATTGAGATATGAAGAGCGGAAGAGAGAGATGGAGAGATGAAGAGACAAAGACAGAAATGAAGAGAGATGATGAAAGGTAAAGAGAGAGATTGAGAGAGAGATATAGAGAGACGAAGAGCGAGATGAAGAGATATGAATTGAGAGATGAAGAGAAATGATGAGGAGAGACGAATTGGAGATGAAGAGAGATAAAGATAGAGATGAAGAGAGCTAATTAGAGAGATGAAGAGAGATTAAATAAGAGATGAAGAGACATGAAGAGAGAGATAAGAGATGAAGATAGATAAAGAGAATGAGATGGAGACAAAGAGAGGTGAAGAGAGATGAATTTACGAGAGATGATGAAGAAAGTTGAAGGGAGATAAAGAGAAATGAAGAGAG